>NW_020201643.1:0-20337 GCF_001531365.2 Cynara cardunculus var. scolymus
GCCCATAGAGGTGGCAGATTTGGGGACAGAAGTCGTTCTAGACAACGAAAAAGAAGAATTGGAGATAGATGAGGGCGAAAAAGATGCCGAAGGCACACACCCAAGCCCCTCTCCTAGTGAAACCCACATTACTAGGGACCCTGTTCTAGAGGGAACCCCTATTGAAAAAAGCGTGCACACGCTGAGCCCTAAACCAGCAAACCTTGCAGAGGACATTCTTTCGTCCTTTGTCGAATGCACACACCGGGAACCTCAATCTACTCCAGCATCCTCTCAAAAGAATGGTGGTTTTAAAATAAGAGTCCATTCGCCCAAGGACACGTCATAACCAAGAGAGGCATCCGTTGCTCCTCCACACTTGAGTGAACAACCAAGTTATGCTTCAGAGGCATACGAGAGATTCACAGAGACCGCGGGTCTAGAACGCCCAAAGTTTCCACTCGATCTCTCTGCCGAGTTAGGCTCTGAACCTACTAGGCACGAACATCGACAGAACACTGGTAGGCTCTCCAATTGGAGATGTTCGAGGATCCTGTGGAAGTCCCCGAGCTGACATCGACAAACCAGTCACTGAGGGCGCCTTACATTCCGAGGCTACTAGGTCACCATGTGTTGGTCATCTAGGTTCCCCGAATACCTATGTGACGAAGGGGGAGTTACAAACCTTCGCCACAGCAGTATTCCAGAGGTTGGATGAGCTGAAAAGCTTATTCTCCTCCCAACCGGCGACAGAGGTTCTTGCACCTCTAACAGAGGCTCTGAAGGAGTTGACTTCCACAATTTCTGAGCTCAAGGCGACCGTATCAGCCCTTCAAAGCTCTGTCCTAAACAAAGACGACCTCACATAAGCTTTTAGCGCCCTGTCTCTCAACCCTTCTTCAATCCAAAGGCTCAAGACAGAATTAACAGAGGTTGCCGCCCAATTTGCTGCAGACTTCATTTTCGCCGGCTACACTAATTATTCTGCCTTCAAGGATGAGTTCAAAGGGATGTTCTCCACTGCGATCACCTATGGCATTGATTCTAAATCCTACAGGGCTAACATTAACCATCTAGCCACTCGGAAAAGAGCTAGACGCAATGGTTGAAGCCCCTTGGAGAGACCGTGCGGAAATACAATGACCATCTTCTCAAGGAAGCCCGAGCAACCAATGAATCAATAAGAGACTGCACAAAGAAACTCGTCGTAGAGGGTCAAAACTTCAGAAATGAAATCTATCGATGCGTCTCTAAAATGAAATGGGACACAGAGATGGATATCAACAACGCCTCTGTGAATGCTGAGATGGTCATTGAAAAGATGGAGAAGGCGGCTTCCAAAGTTCTAAGGCGTTTGAAGAAGGCTCCCCTTCCTACTTGCAAAACAGAGGCCACTAAAATACATGACGATCAAGGAGGCGATGACCATGATCGTCATGAGGGGGAGAAGAAGACAGAGGAACCAAAGAAGACAACCTCTGCCAAACCACTAAAAATAGTGGACTCTGCTGCTGTCCTATTCTCAAAAGACAAATCTCCAGAGCCTAAGGGGAAATGCAAGGGTAAAGCAGTAGAGGAGTCGCCACAGAAGGGGTCAAGCTCTAAAACGCCAGAGGAGATCAATGAAGAAGAGTATGATGACCCGAATATTGTTCAAGCACTAAAGGCTTCTTTGGCAGAGGCACAGGCGAGAAAGGGCAGAGCCCCCATCCCTAGAGTTGGAGAAGGCTCTTCTTCCAAACTCGTGAARATACCAGAAGAAACGTCCACGGGTACGTTTGACGCTATGGTAGGAACTGTCAAGCCTATCCTACCAGAAGGGTCTACCCAGAGGCCTATACTAGAAGAAGAATCCAGAACGCCAGAATCTGCCATGGTGGGGAGGGTATCTGAGATCCTTGAATCTATGAGCAAGATTCCTACGCAGAAGGTGCGCACAGAGCCCGTAACCACTGCTGAGGAGATTCTGCGGTGGCGTTACTCAGCCGTGGACACAGAGCCCCCTTATGACCCAGAGCTTACAGGAATGCCCTCTGCCATTGCAAAGTTCCACTTCTCAAAACTCCCAAGGCCACAAGAGCAGGTCTTCTCAGAAAATGTGATCACTTCACTTGAAACCATTTCTCCGCGCACTATGTTAAAGAAGACCATGCTATACTCTCAGTACGTGGTAAAAAGGGATGATGGCAACCTATATACTTTCACAGATGCTGACCTCCACAACCTCTGTGTATTTGACCTAATATTCCTACACAAGATCTTGAACAAATACATGGAGAGGAGGTCAACATATTCGATTTCTCTTATAAGGCTGATTGAGGTAATGCATGCTCAAGTCAAATTCTACAGCCAGAAAGATTTCGACATCGCTATGAGGTTGGCCCAGCCAGATCTAAAAATTTCTCCTCCAAAGAACAGACCAAGTTGGCTGCTTAGATTTCATCCCAACACCATTGTCCACAATCCCATCTTTGGGTTTGTGTTCCTCAGGTTTTGTAAAAGAGTTAAACATTGACAACGATGATTCTCTGGATTTGTATGTCTAACATTCTTTTTATTCGATGGAAACAAAGGAGTAAATCTAGGTGTAAATCCTGTCCTAGCATCGGTTGTTTTTACAAACTTCCTATCTAGTTTAGAATTTTTATTTGAAGAGGTTTTTGGCTTTACTTCTTTTCTCCTAAGTTATTCATTTGTTTAATTCCAGAAGTTTATCTTCCTCTGATTTCTTAAGAGTGCTGATGCGAGTCTTTTCCTTAGCACGTTTGGCTTTTTCTTCGGTTAGAACGTCAGTCTCTCTTTTGTAGAAACTTGCTTATTTTTCCGTTTTTATCCTTTTAGATTTTTCAAAATTTAATTTCTCTTTTAATTTAAAGAAATCTTCTGAAAGTTTTATAACCCTTAACTCTAGCTTAGATGGAGCAGAGTTGGTTTCATTTGAAGTAGACTCACATACCTGATCATCAGGGTCGGAGGCAGATTCTGCTTTAGACGTGGCCATCAGGCAGATGAGTGTTTTGTATTCATCATCTGATGAAGAATCAGACACCCAATTTTCTTTTTCGGCGATCAGGCTTCGCTCTCTAGGATTATACTTGTATTTGTTCTTGTAATAGTCATCATCCTTTACCAATCGTCCTCTATATTCTTTGGAAAAATGACCGAGTTTCCACACCTGAAGCATCGGACGTCATTTTTCCTTCCATCCTTGTCATCTTTCCTCTCGTCTGTTTTGTCTTCTCTTCTATCATCCCTCTGATAAAATTTGGATGGCTTCCTTTCATAGGATGACTGGTATCTTTCCCTTTTGAACTCTTTTCGTTCATAGGGTTTCTTAATCAACTTTTTCTGGAACTGCTTTGTAATCAAGGCCAAAGATTTGGCAAAAGCTTCAATCTCATCATCTGATTCAGAAGTTTCTTCTTCAGATTCTGATTCTACCACCAATGCTTTCTTGCTTTTCTTCTTGTGTTCTCTGGTAGGGGTCCTTGATATTTCCTTTTCATCGGCAGCAAGAGCGAGAGGTCCACCAATGGATATCTTCTTCTTCATTATGTCGTTCTCTTGTGCTACAAGCATTCCATACAGATCATGAAGTGACCAGCCATCTAGGTCCTGGTTTGCTTGAAGGGACATAGACAGTTGAGTTGTAACGCCCCAACCCACACATTGCATGTAATACATATTTCATACAAAAGAAATACATTTCATATACCATTCAGGTCCCTTAGTACAAGAACTAACATGACCAAATACAAGGTCCAAAAATTTAAAATACATATCTTGCACTAATCAAACAAAACTATTCATCAAAAGCAACTCCTCATCCAAAATGCATATAAGAAAAACATTACATCTTTCCCTTCTGCTTACCTTCTGCACCTCCTGCAATACATATTTAAAATCACAAAACGAGGGTTAGACCGAGAGGTCTAGTGAGATACCCTATTCATGTCATTGCAGGGTGAATGATCACCAAAACCTTTTTGAAAACAACTATTCATATACAACAATTATATGAACACATAAAACTTAATACCAGATCATTTTCCACTTTTCAAGCTAATCACTTAGCTATTCAAATTTCATACCTTTGAACCAATCAGGTTCCATATAATGCCACTTTTTAAACCATTTCTCATCAAATGAGGTTTAAACAAAGTTTCAGGTCAAATCTGTTCATTTCTCCTCAATAACATCCAGACTATTATTTCCAAATAAGAACCTTGATCCTAAATCTTTAAATCATAAAGAAATAAAAGATTCCAGACCACGGTAGTCTTAAAGGATATAATAGAAAGAGTTATATAATACCACATACATACAAGTGCCACCCTTATATCAAATGTACACCTCTCCTTGATATGCCACCCATATCCCATGGTACACCTCTCCTTGATATGCCACCATTATCCCATGGTACACCTCTCCTTGATATGTCACCCTTATATCAAATTTACACCTCTCCTTGATATGCCACCCTTATTTCTTCATCAAAACATTTTATAAAAATAATTCCAAATAGACCGCAGCCATTGGAATTATTATCCGTCGAAGATCATTTATATCAAAACCTCATTTTATGATAAAATAACAATTTGTATCAAAACACAAGGTACATCTCAAATCCGGTCAACCATAACTTAACCGGATTTCATCTCCGGTCAACAATCCGGTTAACAAATCGTATAAACTTTGTCTGGTTTAGTACATAGAAATAATTCCAAGTTTGTTCGGATAACAAATCCGGTCAATACCTTATCCAAAGCTTTGCCCGATTTAACACTTAAAATATATTTCAACTTTATCCGGATACAAGTCCGGTCAACACCTCAATCAAAGCYTGATCGATTTAAGACTTAGAATAATTTCAACAACTTGTCCGGATACAAGTCCGAACAACACTTCACACAACCCTTGACCAATTTAATAATATCCGGACAGTACACCGATCAAGGCTTGTCTGATTTAAGAACAATCCGGACAAGCTTTGTCCGGTTTAACACTTATCCGGTCACTTTTTGTCCAGATAAAACTTGTAAACATAAGGTATGGTTTCAATCCAAATAATACACAACATTCAACTAAAAACCAGTATAAATATTATGCAAAAGTTTAGAAACCACTCACCTTAATAAGCTTTTGAAACCAAATACTTGAAATCAACCCTTTTGAAATCCGACACTTGCAATCCGGCCAACTCTTCTCTTTTTAAATAGCATAACTTTCTCAGAAGAGTAAGAAGAAGCAAATGAAGAGACTAAGCCCCTTTTTATAGTTTCCAAAAACAGGAAGTCGGCTAAACCGCCTCTTCCCCCTTTTTCCATCTCATGCATATGCATAATTCCACACATGCACACACATACATACATCCATGCAAATAACATGCATATATATATATATATGTATATCTTTATCCAATTAATGCACACATTCACATACCAGCATGTATCAATTTATCATGCTATCACGTAATCATTTAATCAAATAATCACATATTTATTACCTTGGGTAATAACCAGGATCCGGATATCACATGAATCCATTCATCGCCAAGACTTTTTAGGAATAAAACATTGTTTTCTTCCTTAGTTCTGGAGAWATCGTTTCGACGACATTGATTGATCAATGTGTTGAAACGATCGTATGTCTTCTGTATCGGTTCATCAGGAAGGGCCTTGAAATTAGTGTATTCGTTGAGACATTATGCTCTACGATTTTTCTTCATTTTTGCCCCTTCTGCCAGTTGGCTTGCCAATTCATCCCATAGTTTCTTGGCTGTGGAACATGCATCGAGGGATTGGAAGATTTCATTGGGTATGGCCATGATTATCAATCATTTGGCCTTCTTGTCTGTCTCTACCCTTTCTATGTTGTCTTCATCCCAATTCTTCTCATCCTTGGGCATATAGTAGGCATGAATTTCCGCTGTGGGGTTTATTTCTGGAACTCTTGGAACAAGAGTTTGTGGAATGTAAGGACCCTCCATTACAGATCGCAGGAGGTTCCTGTCCATTCCTTCYMDRAAATTCACCATTCTTATCTTCCATTGCGGGTACTCCTCTCGTTGAAGAGTTGGAGGCTTGGTGAGGGAACCAACACTGTATGCAGAATTCCAGTTGGCCATTGAGAATTTTTAAGGAGAGAGATTTTATGTTTTGATGAGAGAAACGAAAAATTGATAGATTTTGGATGATCGTTTTGATTGAAAAGCAATCAATTGGCTCTGATACCAATTGTTGATCCCAGATCTCTTAATAACACTAATAATCTAGTTAAGAATAACAAATTATAGTGTTTTAATGGAGAAAGTGATGAACACTCAAGAATGAATTATAAACACTAAAGAACAGTCTTGAGCGTCAAATGTTTCACTTTATTGATAATAAAAAACGTAAAAGAGACATTTAGTACAATAGACCTAATCACCTATTCATACTAGAAAGCTAATTAGAAGATAACTATCTAACGAGACTTTTTAGCTAATCTTCTATTTACAGATAATGTTTATCTAAACTGTAGATAAGCTTTAATATTAAGATAAACTTGAAGTGTAGCTGTCGACTTGTCATCTCTAGTTGTCTTCCATTGTATGATGAATCATCCTTATCTTTAAATCTTCATCGTATGTCTCTGGATGAATTGCTGAAGAATTATCTAAGTGTTGTTGACCAGAGGGGCGATGAAGATGTTCTTTCCATCGCATCCCTGGTCGTCCATCGGTCCTCTGGTTGTTCACCAGACTTAGCCAATTTTGCCTTGATGTCTTCATCGATCTTCTAGTTTTTCATCACTTATTGTTTTTCATTACTTTTTCATTTTTATGAATTATGGGGTTTAACAAATTTGTTCAATCTTTTTAGAAGTTACTTGAACAAACTCGGGACCTATCAGTTGTCTATCACTTACTTCATTCCAACATAACGGCGTTCTACATTTTCGTCCATACAATACTTCATACGGTGCCGCTTGGATGCTGGAGTGATAACTGTTATTGTAGGCAAATTCTATCAATGGTAAATGATCCTCCCATCATCCCCTAAAGATCGAGCATATGGCAGAGGTTCGGATTCTAATATTCAAGGGTATCGGGTTCCACGGATTTTGCTATGTCTTTCTTTAGACCTGACCACCAATAGAGATGTTTCAAATCTTTGAACATTTTATTGGTATCTGGATGGATAGAGTAGCGGGACTTGCGACTTTAATTCAAGATGGTCTCTCGTGTATTCTCGTAACATGGTTTCCATATCCGACCTTGGAAGCATAAAATTCCCGCATCATTTGATTCTAAGGTGGAAATCATTTTACCCAATCTTTCTGACTTCATATGTTCTTCCTTAACAACCTCTTTCTGACACTTCAAAATCTCATGATGAAGATCGGGAGTTAAGTTTATTCTCATAGCCACGACTTTGATAGTTCCACTTCTTTCTTTTCTGCTTAAAGTGTCGGCTACCACGTTGGCTTTTCCCGGGTGATAGAAGATTTCACAATCATAATCATTAACAAGTTCAATCCATCGACGCTGCCTCATATTCAATTCCTTCTGATTAAACAAGTGTTTTACGCTTTTATGATCGGTATAAATTTGGCATTTCGTTCCCAACAAAGAGTCTCTCCATATTTCCAATGCGAAGACTACCGCTGCCAATTCCATATCATGAGTCGGGTATTGCTTTTCCTGATCCTTCAGTTGTCGGGATGCATATGATATGACTTTTCCTCTTTGCATCAAGACACAGCCCAAACCTAACTTTGAAGCATCGTTGTTTACCACGAAGTCTTCTGTTCCATCGAGTAAAGATAATATCGAGGCGCTGCAAAGATGATCTTTCAGTAACTGGAAAGCTTTTTGTTGTTCTTCCTCCCACTAAAATTTTACGTTTTTCTGAGTTCATTTGGTCAATGGCATGGCTATTTTGGAAAAAGCTTGAATAAATTTACGGTGCCTGCCAACCCCAAAAACCTTTGGACTTTAGAAGGAGTCTTTGGTGCCTCCCATTTTTCAACTGCCTCAGTCTTTGTTGGATCCACTTTTATCCCCGCTTCTGATATAACATTCCCAATGAACTGAACTTCCCTTAACCAAAATTCACATTTTGACAGCTTTGCATACAACTTTTCTCTTTTCAAGAGCTCGAGTATCAATCGGAGGTGTTATGTGTGCTCTTCTTTGGTTTTAGAGTAATTGAGAATATCGTCAATAAATACAATAACGAATTTATCAAAATATTCTTTGCATACTCGATTCAATAAATCCATAAAAGTTGCAGGTGCGTTAGTTAAATCGAATGGCATAACTAGGAATTCATGGTGTCCGTACCTGGTTCGGAAGGCTATTATTGCAATATCCTCCTCTTTAACTTTGAGTTGATGATAACCTGATCGTAAATCAATCTTCAAAAAGTAACTAGCTCCGACTAGTTGATCAAACAAGTCATCAATTCTTGGCAACAAATATTTGTTTTTGATTGTCAGTTTATTCAGCTCCCGGTAATCGATACACATACGGATAGAACCATCTTTCTTTTTCACAAACAAGAATGGAAATCCCCACGGTGAAGTACTAGGTCTAATGAATCCCTTGTGAAGCAAATCCTTTAACTGTGTAACCAATTTCTTCAGTTCTGACGGAGCAAATTAGTATGGCGCTTTGGCAACAGGTGCTGCTCCTGATATCATATCAATCCCAAATTTGATAACTCCGTCTGGTATCAGACCTCTAAGGAACCTAGCTCTACCACTATGGATATAAATGCCCAAATCTCATTGTGACATCAATATCGACCGACATTCAAAACATAGTTAAAATCATGCAAAAACTCGATTCTATACCTAGTCATTAAAGACTTTCTCAAATTTTTTGCATCACTCAAGCCGTATTTCAGGATCTGCCCATCTCTGAGTCAAAGATCTAATGTTAACACTTACAAGTGATTGACTTGTCTGTATTGAGTTAAACTCCCGACTCAAGTGACCAGGTCTAAGAGTTCATAAAAACAGCAACACTCTACTAGTCTTAGATTTGGCTCACATCCACACCCAAAGAGGTTCTTAAATTATAATAAAAATAGAGAATATAGAAGAGAATAAATACTCAACCAATACTTTCATTAAAATAAAACTAGAATTTGTCACCACAATGGTGAGACTGTGGGTAGAAATTACAATAAAACAAACTTAATACAATAAATTAAATACCAATGACTAAAACTTTAAATGAAACTTAGAGAGAATTCAGCTAGAATTTTTGATGATCTTGAATGAAACTCAAAGGATTTTTATATAGGGAGGAAAAAGGAGATGTCACCCAAAAATCCAATGGAAAGAAGCATTAAAATGACCTTTGAAAACACTTCTTTTTCTATTTTCATTCAAAAATCAGGTATACTTTCTCTCTAGAGGCTCCATGCATCCCTGAAAATCTTCAACTGTTGGAACCCAGATTCTCTTATTTATCAGAAACACAGGTTGGAAAAATATGAATGAAATGGAAATAGTGTACTGAAATGATGAAACGAAATATTCAACAAAGATAAGAAAACAAAGTAACTTTGAATAAGTCGGATGCTTTTTATTAGATGATAAGCAAATAATAGATCTCTCAATCCAAATAGTATTCTCACAAGAATTGGCTATTATCTAAGTCGGCTCTCTCAGGTAATTGTAACATGAGGAGGATGCCTCTTTATATACGCCTAAGTCAAACAGACTACGCTAGAATTGTGACTTGAAACTCTGAGCGCTGATTCCTTATCTATCGTTGACGACCCTTGAAAAATGGAGCAGAATAAGTCAAGCCGCCTTGATTCTGTTTGACGCTTGCGAGAATATCTGAACTAAACGCGCTTTCCATGGAGTTAGGAGACAAGAGGCTCTGCATGTACTATGTAGAGGCTCTGCATATACTATGCAGAAGCTCTGCATGTACTATGTAGAAGCTCTATGTCTAGATTGTAGCTCTGTATCAAGCACTTAAGCTTTTTGTCACTTAAGGCTTGATCATCTACGGAATAGAGCGTGGGCTCTGTTTGTAAGACGCTTGTCTCTTTGAGTAAAAGCTCTATCTCTTGATCTCTTCTGCATGAGAGCTCTTAGTCCAGACATCTTCTAAAGACTAAGTCCTATGGACTAGAGTAAGGGGCTTCTTACTTACACTTTCACAAGAGGGGGTCTAACAATCACCCCTTAAGTGTAATTAAGACAAACTCTTACTTGAATGGAAAACACAAGTCTAATATAAGCCAGAGGTTGAAAGTAACCTCTATTTTACATTTTCTGTTTGAAGTTTACAATAGGAAAGAAAAAAATTACAATACTTGAATTCTAAAAACAAAAGATAGAAATTGCTCATAAGAAGAAGGCCTAGATGTCTTGAAGCTTATTGAACCTCCTAAGAAGCTCACGAAACTCCAACAAATTGTTGATAGATCTGATTGTTATATTCGACCTTTCCTTTGCACTAGGGGTGTTATCTTAGCTTTAAAGTAGATGGTTCTTGATGTAGCGCAAAGTAGAGTTTGAGTATTTTAGGCGCTGGTCTTCACGAAAGAAAATTTTCTTTCCTAGCTCGTTTCAAAAGACCACCCCTACCTCTGGTTCCACCAGCACCGTCCATGAGGGAATGCTCTTGATGCCTTCTAAATCTTCATTAGGCACAGTGACATTCAGCTGATCTATTCCCATGTCCAAAGCCAATTGGAAGTCGAACTTGCATCTGAAATTGGACGTCCGTCATCATCTGCCTGATTGCTGAGTTGGCCATAGCATACTTCATCCCCTTATCCCTCTTGTTATCAGTATAGAAGTACAGAAACAGAAGGTCCCATGGATTCAGATTTATGAGATCACAATCTATGAAAGAGCTAATCTGTCTATGGGTCCTCTCAACCGTATACTCATGGAATATGATATGGTTATGCACGAAGGTTCATCATCTAATGTCGAGGATTTGTTTGATGCCATCAACTGAGTGGACTGCTGGAGACAAGTTGTGTGTAGCATTGTTAGAACCTCTGCCTAATGTGCTCTTGAACCGTTGGAAGGAGATTGATCTTGACAACTGGCGTCTCATTTTGCAGGCTGTAGAGAAATTGGTAGACTTCTTCACTCTCTGCAGTGTCTTTGATTGGCTTATCATGGGGTGTGGGCCTCAACATTGCATCCATATGATCTCTGATCTTTTGTACTCGATCAATGGGTCGTTCGGAGCTCTGAGGCCTGCTGCTGGTGTATGCCTCTAGCTTACGAGTTCTGACGGGGACCCCCTGCCTCATAGCAGGTGTGACAACTTTTGTCCCTTGAAAAGGGCCCTTGGCTCTATGCGTGTTCCGGTGTGGTAGTGGTGCAACAACAGTCACCTATTCAAGTGGGACAGCCATTGCAATATCCTCTGGTTCTTGGCATTTTAGCAGTTTTGGATCGGCTACATGGACTGCCATAACTTCTTCTTCTTCATTCCTCCTTGCAGATGGAGCAGCAGTCTCCATGTCATACTATGCGGAGGATGAAAGGGGCTCCGATTCAGATGAAAAGGTGTATACAGAGAGGAGTTGGATCACGTCCTCTTCATCATTCTTTCGCCCTTCTGGCTTTACTGCAGATGCAGCAGGCATCTTTCCTTTCCTTTTCTCCTCTGCATGTGCCTGTGCAGCCTTTGATCTGTGACTTGGAGGTGCTTGCTCTTGTTGGTGAGGAGCAGAGGCAGAGGAGGCAGCCTTTCGAATGGAACTTGTGGTGGCTGTAGGCCGGTTCTCCCTCTCTAGACGGCTTTGAGGGCCAGACAGGTTTGGGTTCTCATCATCGTCAAGCCTCCTCTTTTTCAAGGCCTCGACACATGCAGCTGGTGGGGCCATCTTCCTCTTTGGTCTTTGTAAGTCCGTTGGAGGCAAGGCCTTGATCTTTGCATCAAAGAGCTTAACGATCTCTGATGTCGCCGTTGTGGCCTTTAGGATCTCCACATTCGTGTGGTATTGAAAGGCTGCCAACAAATGGCGCACCTCGGCTGCTGCCTGCTTGGCTGTGCTATTGAAGTCGGAAGTGAAATGGGCCACATTTTGTAATAGACGGTCACCCAGAGCATTCATTGCTGACTGGGTGACATAGTCAATCGGTACATTCAGAGGAATGAGCGCTTGAGCGTCTTGAGATGAAGTGGAAGCTTCATCCCTCTGAATGTGTGCAAGGACCCTTTGCAGGTTCTCTGCATTGCTTCCCATCAATTCCTGGAGGAGATCAAGGCGAGAGGCATTTGTCAAAGACTCAGCCCACAATTCTGCTAAGGATGATCGAACTTCATCTAAAGCAGATGCAGAAATAGATGGCTCTATACGAGCCATGTTGAGTTTTAGCTCATTCAAGGAGCAAAGCACAGAGGTGGCAAAAGACTAGAACTCGTCCTTTGTGACATATGATTTTGTGGTAACCTCTGGCTCAATGCATGGGATAGATTGAGTCCTTGTTCCTAGGACACCATCTATCTCGACTTGTGGAATGTTGCTCGAGGAAGGATTTCCAGCAGATCCTTGTGTCTCTCTTGGGGGAGAGGACACTACCGCTGTTCTGTCATGAAGAGTTTCCTCAGCAGGTTCAGAGCCTGCCAAAGGACCCTCCACGAGTGGACTAGGAGACTGGTTGAGAGTCTCTAAGTCTTGTGCACATATTCCTTGCTCTAAACAAGGTGGGCAAATTAGTAGTGTAGAGGAAACAAATTCCTCCGGAAGGGAAAGTGGCATGGTATGGGGAGACATACCACTTATCTTTTCAAAGGTTTCACCCTGTTGAGAGGGTGATCCCTGGAGTGTGGCTTCCATTTGGCTGTTTTGGCCAGAGACAGATGCGACCTATGGCTAGTTTGGGATCGAGGTGTACACCCCTTGTTCAAGTATATGTGCCTATTCATGGTCCTAGGATCCTCTGGCTCTCCCTAAGGCAGAGCAGCTTCTTCTTCTTCTCCCTCATCATCCTCTTCATTCTCTTCAAACTCTCCTGTTTTACTCCCTCATCCTCCGCTTGAGGCCTTTGTGCTTCCTCTATTTCCTTACCCTCTTGGTTCAACCCCATACATGTCGGTGTTCGAGGCACTGGTTCTAGTGCCTCACATACACGTCTATATCCCTTCCTTATCTCCTTCGTCTTTATGTATGCTAGTAGCTTCATTGGGATTGGCCTTTCTGTAGCATACCTTTCCTTGTTCACGGTAGGCTTGTACGTTGAAAACACATTGACCTTGTGCACAGACAGATTGGCAACATCGAGATTGTTCTCATCAATGCTAGGTCTTAGAAGAAGACCCAGAAAATGGGGAATCGGAAGCGCTGGCAGGTCCTTTCCCTTTGCGACCTCCTGGCACTTCTTGGCGACTGTGGCCTTAAACTCCATGTACAGGATCAAGGAGTAATCCAAGGATAGATCAAAAAAGATCTCGTACATAATCTGCAAGATGTTGGTTGAACACATATCGAGACTCTCAATTTTCCCTCTTAATGAACGGTTGACCAATGTGAACATTTTGTTCCACATCGGTGGCAGGTATTGTCTTCGATATTGTGAGGGGTACTAGATCCCCTTGTTGTACCCCAATAACTTCAAGAAGGCCACTAGTTCATCCCCAGATAGGAGAGGAGCATACTCGCTCAAACCAAGGTCAGTCTTGGTTGTTATCTTAAGAACACGAGAGAAGAGTGACCTGGAAATTCTTACAGTGACGTACTCCTTGGAGGAGGGTACGTAAAATATCCAATAATCCCGCGTTGGAATTCTATTACGGCACAAGTTTGCCAAAACTCCTGAATTAAGCGTTCAGGGACAATATCATCGGCATTTGTGAGGGCAGGGTTCAAGAAGTGATGTTGAAGAATATCAATAATGGGGCGAAGCTTGGCATCGAAACTGTCCAAGGTGAGATGGAGGGAATGATTATATGGCTTCAGTGGAAGGGGAACAACATTTTGGCTGGTTTCTTCCACTGTTTTGAGGGTTGTGGTTTGAGTTTGGGAGTTGGCGGAGTTTGAAGAAAACATTGTTCAAGGTTTGATTTAAAGAGATAAGGGTTTTGAAATATTAGGGTTTTGAAGAATCGGTTCTCGATTCTTTGATTAAAGATTTGGAGAAGGGTTTTGATGAACTTACATGGAAAAATCTTGGTTGATTCGACCACAGATTGAAGTTACAAAAAGCTTGGAGTTCGTCAATGGTGGATGTTCTTTGAGAGGTTAAAGATACTAGAATATCTGGAGAGCTTTTGAAGGCGTAAAAGATAATTTGGGGAAAATAACGTGTTTAAATAGTAAAAAAAAATTTAGGCACTCAAATGTAATGCGCCCCCGAAGTATCAAAAAACTGAAGCGGTTTATCCACCTGTCTGTGGGGAGATACCACGTGGCCTGGCCGTAAATGGCGCCTCCCATATTTGAAAAATTCAAGATACTGGCGGTAATGCTTTTGTAAATGATAGTTTATTTTAAAATATTAAAATAAAGAACTGTACGCCTTCCATTAAAAAATAATATATCTTTGAGATCCATAAAGAACCAGACAAAAGTCCATATTCTGGGTTATGAAAAAGAAGAACCAACCTGAGACAGAAGCTCTATATTTGAATACAGAGTTGCTGTATAATGAGGTTGTTCATTTGAATTTGAAAATGGAACCAAAGTATAGTAGAGTGAACTATTACATACCCTAGGAACTCATACAAAGATCCATGGTTGGACTATCCACACCCTCTATCTAATTGATAGGATCGATTAACTCAGTTTTGGATATTAATCACTTACTCTGGATGGTCTATTTGACAATGTTAGTGCAGCGGAAGCAATAAGAACAAATAGAGTAATAATCAATGAAGAACACAATTGAATGAAGAACACGAGAGAGAAGCTTCAAATGATTTTCAATTGATTGAAAATGTTTACAATACGATATGGAAGCACACTGAATTACATAGGCCTACGCTGCTATTTATACTCGTTCCTAACGGCTTTTCTGACATGATCTAGACGTACAAATTCATCTAAGCCGTTCAAATAAAGCCGATTACAAACAGTCACGTGATAAGCACGAGCAGCTAATAAACCTAAGTAAAATAGTAAAGAAGTTCTTCACAGAAGATAAAGATGTAGACCCTCTGTGAGCCATCCCAGAGGCTCTGTTGGATGTGACTTGAGAGCACTTGAATCCAGAGGATTATTTTCCAGAACCTCTGTGATAGACAACAGAGGTTCTGTCATCTTTGATTTGAACGCTTTGATTACAGAGGACCAGTTTCCAGAACCTCTGTGATAGACAACAGAGGTTCTGTCACACTTCACTTGTACGATGGAACATCTTTTGTTGTTGGTCCTCTGTGGTCTTCTGTGGTGGAACCTCTTTTGTCAACACTTGCAGTATTTACTTTTTCCATACTTTTACATTAAATGTAATGAGAGCTAACAAGTATTTACTTTTTCCATACTTTTACATTAAATGAAATGAGAGCTAACAATCTCCCCCTAAGTATGAAAAAGTAAAATTGGAAATTAAAATGCAAGAAATGACTTAATTGAAATAAAATTACAAGAGGAGATAAAAGTTCATCCTCTGAAACGAATTACAAGAATTAAGAGAAATTACAAAATTATGGAATATAGGCCTAAAACTGGTACAGAAGGTTTATCAAACTATAGATTCTGGAAAGTCGTCTACTACGTGTAACATGTCAGACTTGATCGTTCTGTAGATGTTGAAGATCCATTCTCTGAAGTTGATTTGCATCTTGATCGCCTCCAAGATGCGAGACACTTCACTCATCCTTAGATGTCCTTTGCCCACTTATGTCGCTGCCCTTCTGAAAATCCATTCTAGCATCTCTGTTGAGTACTTGTGTGATTCTGTTGGATCATAGAACCTTAGGATTTCATCCTTATCCAAATACACAAACCCAAAAGTGGGGTTGTGAATAATGGAGTTTGGATGATACCTAAGTATCCAACCAGACCTGCTGTATGGAGGGGAGATCTTTAGATCTTTTTGGACTAACCTTACGGCGAGCTCGAAGTCCTTCTGGCTGTAATATCTTACTTGTGCGTGCATGACCTCAAGCAGCCTTCTGAGTGATATTGAGTAGCTTGACCTCCTCTCCATGTAGATGTTGAGAATTTTGTGCATGTAGATGACATCAAACACGCAAAGGTTGTGGAGGTCAGCGTCTGTGAATGAATAAAGGTTGCCATCTTCCCTCCTTACTACATACTGAGCATAGAGCACCTTCTTCYTTAGCATAGTCCTTGGAGAAATTGTCTCTAGGGAAGTGATCATGTGCTCTGAGAAGACTTGCTCACAAGGCCTTGTGAGCTTAGAGAATTGGAACTTGGCGGCGGCATAAGGGATCCCTGTATGCTCTGGATCATAGGGAGGCTCTGTGTAAGCTGCAGAGTACCTCCATACTTGAATTTCTTCCAAAGTAGTAACGGGCTCTGTTCGGACTTTTGGCATTGGAATCTTGCTCATAGATTCGAATATTTTAGACACCCTTCCTACCGTGGCGGACTCTAGCACCTTGGCTTCTTCTTCTTCCAGAATTGGCTTCTAGGTTGACCCCTCTGCAAGGATGGGTTTGACGGTTCCTTGCAGAGCATCAAACGTACCCATGGACGTGTCTTGGACTTGTGGGAGTTGTGATGAAGAGCCTTCTTCTGCTCTGTGAGGGATGGGGCCTCTGCCCTTCTTTGCTAGAGCCTCTGCCAGAGATGCCTTTAAAGCTTCAAGGAGTGCTGGGTCGTCTCTGTATTCTTCTTCATTTATTGGTTGTGGAGTCTCTGTGCTAGACGACGACCTCTTCTGTGGTAACTCTACAGCTTTGCCTTTACCTTTGCCTGTAGGCTCTTAAGCCTTTTCCTTGCCTTTAGAGAACAAGGCAGCTGTAGAGTCCACAATCTTGACGCCTCTGACAGGAGTCTTCTTTGGCTCTGGTTCTTTCTTTTCAGCTTTCTTCTCCCCCTCATGACGATCACGATCATCACCTTCTTGATCGTCATGGTTCTTTTTGGCTTCTGCCTTGCATGTATCCAGGGGAGCCTTCTCCAACGTCTGCAAAATTTTGGTGGCCGCCTTCTTCATCTTCTTGATTGCCTCATTTGCAAGCTCAGAGGCGTGATTGATGTCGATCTCTGTTGACCATTTCAGTTTGGAGACGCTTCTATAGATCTCGCTTCTGAGGAGGTTACCCTCTTTCACGAGTTGTGATGTGCAGTCTCTGATCGCTGTATTGGAGGCACAGACCTCTTTGAGAAGACGATCTGTATGCTTGCACACAAGATTACCCAGAGCTTCAACCATAGCATCAATCTCTCTGCGGGTAGCTAGGTGATTGATGTTGGCCCTTAAGGACTTTGTATCAATATCGTAAGTCACCGCAGAGGAAAACATCTGCTTGATTGTGTCTTTGAGAGAGGAGTAATCCGTGTAGCCCGCAGAGAAGAAGTCGACAGAGAATTGGGCGGCCATTTCTGAAAGTTCTGTCTTCAAGGTCTAGATGGAGGAGGGGTTGAGGCTTAGAGCTTTGAATGCCTCTGTGAGATCATCCTTCTGTAGAACAGAGCTCTAAAGGGTTGAAAGTGTAGACTTGAGTTCTGTTGTTGTTGAGTTCAACTCCTTCAGAGCCTTTGTTATTGGTGAAAGGTCTTCTGCCACCGTGTGCGAGATAAACAAGCTTTTCAACTCATCTATCTTTTTGAATATTTCTGTGGCAAAGGTTTGAAGCTCCCCCTTCGTCACATACATATCCTGGGTACCTAAACCACCAACATATGGTGATTTAGTAGCCTCGGAGCGTGAGGCGCCCTCAGTGACTGGTATAGTGTAGTCTGCTCGGGGACTTCCACCAGATCCTCGAACGTCTCCTAGAGGAGAGCCTACTGGTGTTCTGTAGATTTCGTGCCTTGTAGGTTCAGAGCCTAGCATGGCAGAGTGATCTAGTGGGGACAGAGGGCGTTCTAGACCCTCTGTCTCTGTGTGCCTCACTTGTGCCTCTGAAGCACGTTTTGGGTGGTCACTTTTGTGTGAAGAAGCAATGAATACTTCTGTCGGATGTGCCGATTCCTTGAGTGAAGGGACTCTTGTAGTAAAACCTTCATCCTTTTGATAGGATGGAGGAGTATTTTGTGGTTGCCCGGCTGTGCGATCCACAGAGGACGAAAGAGTGTCCTCTGCGTGGGTAGGCTGGTTTGGGTTCGCCATGTGCGTGCCTTGTTCAATAGGGGATTCCTCTAGAACAGGGCCCCTAGAAGCGTGGGATGCACTGGGAGGTGGGCTAGGTTGTGTGCCTTTGGCATCTTGTTCTCCCTCACCTAGCTCTTCTTCCTCYTCTTYTTCGTCGTCTAAGACGACCTCTGTCCCCAACTTGGATATATCGATTGGAGCTTTGAACTCCTTTTGGATATTGGCGAGAACATCCTGGATTTATTCTGTTGGGGAAACATCGAGAACGACTTTGCGCAATCTTCTGCGCTTATGAGTTGTAGCCTCTGCCGGGCTCTCTTGTGCCACAGCCTCTGTGACAACAGGCTTTGTGACCACATGCTCTGTTGGTTGAGCCTTCTTGACTTTCTTCTTCTTAGGCTTTGGCTGAGGAACACTTGGGCCTTCTTCTTCTTCAGGCCTCTTCTTCACCTTCTTTTTCACAGAAGAATCGGCTCCCTTCTGTGTCTTCTTAAGCTTCTTGGTTGGGGGACTTGGGATTCTAGGGATTGCCTCACTCGTCTTACCAGCCTCTGCAGGCTCCTCCGTACGTCCCACAACCCTCATTTTTTCGATTCGCTCTCCTAGGGGGATTCCTATTCGTGGTGGGGTCTCAGGGACCGGTTCTCGTCGTCTGAATCCACGTCTATATGCCTTCCTATCTTCGTGGCTAAGAAATCTGAGCATGGCTCTGGATAAGGGTCTTGGGCTTCTGTACCCTTGCTCATGCTCAGTGGGGTGAAATTCATTGAACGGGTAGAGCCTTGCGTTTGGCTCCACAGAAGGAAGTTTGGCTACTAATAGACCGCCAAAGACTAGACCAAGGAAACGTTGCAGAATAAGGTTGGTTTGGTTCATGTCCTCCTTGGCCTTCTTTTGTGCTTTGACCTTTGATTTTTCGCCCCTTTGACTCGCGTATTTCTTCTTGATTAACCCGACCATATCCTCGAATATTAACTACGCGTAATCCAGAGGAAGGTTGAAGTAGATTCCGTACACGATGGACATCATGGCGTGTGAGGTCTAGTCGTGACTACCCACCTTCCCTATCAAGCAATAGTTGACGATAGAAAACAGGGTGTTCCAGACAGGGAGCAGTCCTTTGTGCTTAAATTGAGTTCTTTTGACGATAGGGGTTGCATAGGAGTGAAATTCCAGGAATTGAATCAATTCCTCGTCAGTGGGGGTCGCAGCATAGGCATTCAAATTTAGTTCCTCCAATGTGGGTAAACGCAGGGTAGTCCTTAAAATGTCCACATTCAGTTCTAAGGGAACCAGAGATTTATTGACGGGGTGTGAGGCGTATCCAACAATTGTTAATCCAGAATTGTCAAGGGTTGTTAAGTAGGAACTTAGGAGAAATTGGGTTATGTATGGTTCTGGGGTTGGTTTGGTAGCAGATAGGGCAAAGAAGAGATGATGGTTTCTTAGTATTTCGAGTAATGGAAAGGTAAAATCGGGAAAAGCTGTTGCAGATGGGATGAAGAAGTAGTTGTTTGGCTTTTTAACGAGTACGACCTTCTCGTATCTGTTTTGAACGAAGAATAGGGCGTGGGATGTCAACGCTTGAGCCTGGGTAACTTCGTTGTTGCTTGAAATGTTGACGGATTGTGCAGATGCGGATGAAGAAGACATTTTGCAGGTTGAATGCTTGAGAATTTCTTAGTCGCAGGCTCCCCGGAGTATTTGAGAGTGGTAAAGGTTTTTGATTTGAGGGGAAAGAGGTATTTATAGGGAGGGATTTAAAATGACCCGTTTTATTGACGAAAGGTCGTGATGAGTGGTTTTGGGTTGAAATGGCTCAAAAAGGTATGACACGCCGTGTTGGGAAGACGCGCGATTGATGACGTGCGCCCCTTTTCTGACATGCGCATGTTGGTTCTAACCCTTATCCACAGAACCACGCACACCATATCAATAGACAAGAACTATTAAGAGAGTTCTGTCAGGGGCCTAAGGGTAACAGAGCCTCTGTGATATGTGTCGGGTCTTCTTATAATATGTTACACCTTTTTTAATACCCAAACGGTTTGAAAATCCATAGAGAGATGAGTACTTGCTCAGCTCAAACTCACAGAGCCTCTGTTAGAAGCGCCAGAGGTTCTGATGAGTTGACCTCTGAGAACAAGATACTTCAAA
>NW_020201643.1:23767-24708 GCF_001531365.2 Cynara cardunculus var. scolymus
TTTTGAAAGAATTCCTTAACAGAAGTAATATTGCATTTCTCATGCTCCATCTGCCTTAACTCTTCCACCTTAGTTTTTAAGTCTTTTTCAACCTTGGCCAGCTTTTGTTTTGAAGAATTTTCTAAGTTTATAAACTTGGATTRYGCTTCTTCGAACATTTTAAAAAATCGATTTCTTTCCTTTGTGAGCATAATTACTTCTTTTTCACAGAGAGAAAGTTTTTCTTTAAGACTGAAATGCTCCAGATGACATGAGTCAAGGTTATCGATGATCTCTGTGAAGACATCAATAGATTCAAAAGAGGAGGAAGTAGAAACCTCTTGATCGTTCCTATCAGAGGAGTCTAACTTGATGTCTGCCATCCCACAGAAGAGCTCGTCTTCTGTGTCCGAGTCTTCCCATGCGAGAAGACCCTTATGTTCGTCTTCGTTAGAGAACTTGTATGTTACTAGCTCACTCGATTGAGCTAGCAGAGACTTCTGCTGATAGTATTCAGCCTTCTTTTTATAGAAGGCTGCATCTTTAGGACCCCTCTGTGGTGCCCTTGGCCCTTTAGACCAGCAGTCTGCAGCAAAGTGGCCTGGTTTGCCACATTTGAAGCAGCCATCTTTAGGCTCTTCCTTCCTTTACTCTTCAACCCTCTGCAAGGGCTTCTGTTCCTTCTCTTTTTTCTCATATCTCTCTCCCTCTGTGAAGTTTCTTCGATTGAAACTTTTAAACTCTTTCCTCTCTCCACCCTTCCTAAACTCTCTGGTGATCAAGGCAAGAGTTTTCATCATCTCCTTCATGGAGACTTCTTCCTCAGAGCTGTCATCACTCTCTGCAATCAAGACCTTATTCTTCTTCTTCTTCTCCTTCTCTTCCTTCTGTACCTCCTTCCCCTTCCTAGAGCATCCGTCCTCTGCAACTAGAGCCAGAGGGCCACCGTAGTTCTTCTTCAT
>NW_020201643.1:25413-41062 GCF_001531365.2 Cynara cardunculus var. scolymus
CATTCGCACTTTCCATTGAGGGTACTCCTCACGTATGAGCGTGGGAGGTTTAGATTGTGAACCAGTGCTCATAAAAGAAGTATTGGCCAGATTCGCCATTGAAAGAAGAAGAAAAGTAGGAATAAGAAGAAACTGACGAAGTAGTGAAGAACAGGGTAACCTGAAGAAGAAGACTGGTGTTCTTGAGCGTATGAAGATCAATACCAAGAACAGAATAAATCAAATTAGAATTTGATTCCTACTCTGATACCAATTGATAGGATCGATTAACTCAGTTTTGGATATTAATCACTTACTCTGGATGGTCTATTTGACAATGTTAGTACAGCAGAAGCAATAAGAACAAACAGAGTAATAATCAATGAAGAACACAGTTGAATGAAGAATACAAGAGAGAAGCTTCAAATGATTTTCAATTGATTGAAAATGTTTACAATACGATATGGAAGCACACTGAATTACAAAGGCCTACGCTGCTATTTATACTCGTTCCTAACRGCTTTTCTGACATGACCTAGACGTACAAATTCATCTAAGTCGTTCAAATAAAGCAGATTACAAACAGTCACGTGATACGCACGAGCAGCTAATAAACCTAAGTAAAATAGTAAATAAGTTCTTCACAGAAGATAAAGATGCAGACCCTCTGTGAGCCATCCCAGAGGCTCTGCTGGATGTGACTTGAGAGCACTTGAATCCAGAGGATTATTTTCCATAACCTCTGTGATAGACAACAGAGGTTCTGTCATCTTTGACTTGAACGATTTAATTACAGAGGACCAGTTTCCAGAACCTCTGTGATAGACAACAGAGGTTCTGTCACACTTCACTTGTACGATTAAACATCTTCTATTGTTGGTCCTCTGTGGTCTTATGTGGTGGAACCTCTTCTGTCAACACTTGCAGTATTTACTTTTTCCATACTTTTATATTAAATGAAATGAGAGCTAACACTAATAAACTTGTCATGTTTAGAGGCAGAAGCTCTGTATAGTACATACAGAGGCTCTGTATGACGCATGATCTGATGCTCCCCCTCGACTTTAGCTTTGCTAAACTTGCTCCCCCTTGAACTATGCTTGGATCATAAATGATAAGAAATGCACAAGTATGGTGAACAAGGTATAGGGGATTTGTATGTACCATACAAAGGCTCTATATGACAAGAGGATACAAAGTAAGAGGCTCTGTCTTATGGACAAAAACTTAAATAAACAAAGGAAACATAAATATGGTAAAGAGGGATGCAGAGGCTCTGTATAGTACATACAGAGGCTCTGTCTTAGTTAATGAAGATTGAGCATACCCAACTTGCTAACTAAAAAATTGAATCTCTTTTCATCAAGAGTCTTAGTAAAAATGTCAGCAAGTTGATGATCTATACTCACGAAAAACATTTCAATCGTACCTTTCTCTACATGGTCTTTGATGAAATGATAGTGTACATCGATGTTCTTTGTTTTGGAATGTTGCACGGGATTGGCTTTGATCGCAGTTATGGTTTCAGAATCACACAGAGTTGGAATCTTGTCAAACTTAAAGCCATGGTCTTTCAGTTGAGTCTTCATCCAAATTACTTGGGTACAGCAACTTGTTGCGGCTACATACTCTGCCTCAGCAGTAGAGGTAGATACACATTTCTTCTTCTTGGATGTCCAGCTGATGAACTTGTCACCAAGCAATTGACAACTCCCAGATTTACTCTTTCGATCAAGTTTGCATCATGCATGATCAGAATTTGTATACATGATAAGATCAAAGCCAAAATACTTGGGATACATAAGACCCAAAAATCTATTTTAGGTATCGAAAGATTCTTTTTATAGCGGATAGGTGGGATTATTTAGGATTTGCTTAATATCTAACACAGAGACATGTAGCAAACATAATATCTGGTCGACTAGCCATGAGATACAACAATGATCCAATCATTCCATGGTAAGTCTTGACATCCACCGGTTTTCCAGATAGATCTGTGCCAAGCTTAGTTCCCGTTGCAATTGGTATTCTCATGATTGAAGAGTTATGGAGTTGGTATTTCTTTAATATGTCAGAGACATATTTATCCTGGCTAATAAATATACCATCCTCTCTCTGTTTTACTTACGAGCCAAGGAATAATGTTAATTCTTCCTTCATGCTCATTTCAAACTCGCTCTTCATCAAGGCAGAGAACTTATCACAGTGCCTCTGGTTCGTTGAACCAAAAATAATGTCATCTACATAAATCTAGACTAGGAGCATCTCACATTTATGCCTCTTCATAAACAAAGTGGTATCGATTTTACCTTTTTCAAAACCATTCGATAAGAGAAAAGACGAAAAACGTTTATACCTAGCTCGTGGAGCTTGTTTAAGTCCATATAGAGCTTTTTCCAAGAAATAGACATACTCTGGATGTGTGGAGCTTTCAAACTCCGGAGGTTGTTGAACGTATGCCTCCTCCTTCATCTTACCCTTCAAAAAGGCTGACTTTACGTCCATTTGATAGACTCCAAATCCTTTCTGTACAGAGAAGGCTAGAAATAAGCATATAACTTCTAGCCTTGCAATTGGCGTAAAGGGCTCGTCATAGTCTATGCCTTCTTCTTGGCAATAGCCTTTTGCTACAAGCCTGGCTTTGTTCCTTACAACTATGCCATCCTCATCCTTCTTATTCCTGAAAACCCATTTACAGCCAATAGCAATTTTATCCCTAGGTATGGGAACAAGAGTCCATACCTTGTTTCTTTCGAAATGTTGGAGTTTTTCTTGCATGGCATCAACCCAACTTGGGTCTTGTAGGGCTTCATGAACTTTCTTAGGTTATACCATGCTTAAAAAGTTTATGAATAAACATTCTTTTGCAGTGGAAACTCTTGTCTTCACACCACTTGAAGGTTCACTAATTATCTTGTGAAGAGGATGATCTTTTGTCCATCTTGTCGTTGGGACTGGAACAGAGGTGGGGTCATTGGATCACGTTCCATAGATATGTTTGGCATTTGGCTCATGGATGGTGAAGAAGGTTCTTCTTGCTCCCCCTCAGATGACGGTATAGATGAACCAGGTTTAAAGACAGAGATGTTATGCTCTGGCTCTACAAGACTAGGCTCTAATCCAGAGTTGGAAGGCTCTAGCTATGGATTTGCATGATCACCAGAGAAGTAGAGGTGTGTGAAGGACCAGAGATAGATGTACTTGCAGTTTGTGGTTCTTCACTAACACGTGCAGTTTCATCTCTGGGTGCATGTACAGATGAAAGTCCCTGTTATGATCAATCTTCAGATTAGCTTCAATAATCCAAGGTAGAAATGATGAACATTAAGAACAATTCTTAGAAGGAGATTTGAGAGAATTTGTCAAACTTTGGTCAAACTTCAATATACTTAACTGATTTTTACAATTGAGCTCATTACCAAAATTACACTATGACTATACTATTTATAGGGTCAAAGATGAACCCTTCAAAGTCAAAATCAAAGTAAATACAAAGTCAACCACAATGTCTATTTTAATTATAGACAATTTTATCTTTCAAGACGAATACAATTTAACACTGATTTTCAGTCCTAACAACAAAGATGTCCTCATCACCAAAGAAGTCTTAGAAAAGGAGCCTGAATTCCAATTCCCTTGACTTCATTTGAGAATTGGAAGTCGTCTTGTTAAGTTCGTGTCCAGAGCTGAGGTACTCTGAAGTCATATGTTCTTTATCGTCGAACGAGACGTTGATGCTTTCCATGACAATTTTGGTTCGTTGGTTGAAGACTCTGTAAGCCTTGGCTTGTGTAGAATAATGAAGAAACTTTCCTTCATCGGCCTTCTTATCAAACTTGCCAAGCTGATCACGGTCATTCAAGTTGAAGCATCTGCACCCAAATATGTGTAAAAATTTAATGTTAGACTTTCTTTAGGTAATTAGTTCATAAGGCGTCTTCATGTGCCTCTTTACCACCGTTACTCTCTTTTGAATGAAACAAGTGGTTGAAATGGCTTCTGCCCAAAAGTGGGTTGGAAGACCAAAGTCTGCTAGCATTGTTCTTGCAGCCTCAACTATTGTGCGATTCTTTCTTTCTATCACACCATTTTGTTGTGATGTTCTTGTGGCAGAGAAGTTTTGAGATATGCCCTCCTTCTCCAATTACATATCGATTTTTGAGTTCTTGAACTCAGTTCCATTATCACTTCTCAACTTTTGAATTTTTCTCTGTTGAAGAACTTGAATCTTCGTCATTAGCTTGATCAGCAGCTCTAGGACATCTGACTTCTGCCTTACAAACTCAATCCAAGTATATCGTGAAAATTCATCAATAAGAACAAGGATATACTTTTTGCCAGACAGACTCTACACAGAGATTGGACTACATTGATCCACATGAAGCATATGCAGAGGTCTAATGCAGGACACATCTGTCTTTGTTTTGTGGGATGCTCTTTTGAGCTTTCCCATTTCACTAGCGGGACAAAGATGGTCCTTCTCGAACATTATGGCTGGAAGTCCGTCAACCAGTTTATATTTCACAAGCTTCTCTATATTTTGAAAATTTAAATGAGACAGCTTGTGATGCCAGAGCCAGGATTATTCACACTTACGAGATACGAGACAAAGAGTCTCTAAATTATCTCTTGGTGAGAAGTTCATACGGTATAGATTACCCTTACGTTTGGCTCTTAGCAACTCCTGGCCTAATTCTGACATAATAAAACAAGCTTCCTTTTGGGACTTGACATTGTAGCCAGAATCACAAAGTTAACTTGTGCTCAAAAGATTATGTTTAAGCCCATACACATAAGCAACCTTAGAGACAAAAACCTTATATTGGTGAAGATCTCCATATCCCTTGATTTCTCCTTGCATATTATCCCCAAAGGTTACTCATCTTCCAATATTCTCTCTGTGTGAGGAGAGTAGCCTCTTGTCGCCAGTCATGTCTCTTAAGCATTTGGGTCCTCGATGATTAGGCTTAGGAGTTTGGATTTTCGCTTGGGGGAGAGGATCTGTCTCAACACCTAAGTTACCAAACTTGAGATCTGGTTTGCCAGATTTAGCCTTAGGAGTTTTCTTCCTCTTCTAGGTCTTCATGGAATTCACCCTTCATAACCTAGAGAGAATGCAGTTGGGTTTAGAGAAATATTGCTTTAACTTTTGCAGCAGAGAGAGACATTCACAAGTATAAACACATTTTTTATGACAAAACAATTTATTGGATTCATAAAACATTTTATTACAATCATTCCTAGCATTGTTAGTTCTAACAAACTTCTTATCTAGTTCAGATTGTTTTGAATTCTTTGAATGAGTCTTCTCTGTCCTCTCCTTATCCCTTCTTACTCCTTTGGCCTTCAGAGGCCTATCAGAAACAGAGAAATTAAAAATAGAGTCGGCAGTGGATTTTCCTTTATGTTCCAGAATGAACTTAATTGGTTTTTCAGATTTGGGTTTAGAGCCCTTTGATACAGGGGTAACAGATTTAGCTTTCTTTGGCCTGTATTTAAGCTTTATAGTGGATTTAGCTCTTTTAGACATGTTTACGAAATCAGGATCTATGAGAATCTTTTTCCTTTGTCACATTGTTGAAATAGATTTATTAGATTTTCCATTTAGAAGTTTCACAACTTCTGGTCCTATTGCCACTATCTCTGTCTCAACTTGCTCTTTACTCGAGTCCACCTCTGATTCTGAGTTAGTGTCAAGAAAATCCTTGTGTGAATTTTGAGTTGCAGAGGTATCATTTGGAGCTTGAGATTCTCATGTACATGAGCTACAGCCTTCATCCATCTTTTGTGTTGAAATTTTTTCAAAAGTATCTAAGGAGTTACTCTCAGAAGTATCTGCATGACCTTTAGAAGGATAATTCAAGGCCTCAAGAAAATCTTGCTCGAAAACATGTCTCACCATTTCTATGAGGTCATCCATTAACTTTGGATCCAGAGTTTTAACAAATTTGTCTGTTGAAGAACTCTTGATTTCATTTGGTTCAGGTTTATCAACATCACCATTTGTTTTAAGATGTTCAAGATTTTTAGAGCCAAAATGGAAAATCCCTTATGTCTTCTGTATGCTATTTAGATCAACTTTTTGTATACTTTTTGAAGAATAAGAGATGTTCTCAAACTTTAACTTATGAATTATGGCCCCATTCTCAAGTTTACATCTTTTGAAAGGTGAGTTTTTATGTAGAGATGGAAAATCTGGTTTTTGCTCTGCACCTAATCTAAACACAGACTCAAGAGTAGATTTCTTCTTTCAGGTGAGGTCTAGGTCTGTATA
This sequence comes from Cynara cardunculus var. scolymus, assembly GCF_001531365.2. NCBI lineage: Eukaryota > Viridiplantae > Streptophyta > Magnoliopsida > Asterales > Asteraceae > Cynara > Cynara cardunculus. The sequence goes on from NW_020201643.1 coordinate 31,667, forward strand.
ACCTATCCCTGCTCTATCCTGTTGAGAATTAATCTTTTCATACACCTGCTGAGCATCTTGATATTTTTTTAATCAATATTTCTTTTCGTTGTAAGCTTTGGTGTAGGAATTCCCTTTCCTTTTGAAAATAATTTTTTAAGGCTTCATAATTTAGCCTGTCACATTGTTTCTCTAAAAGCCCTTTTTCCTGCTTCTGTACAGCCGCTTTCAGTTCAGAGCACTCTGATTTAAGACTATTTTCAGTGGAATGTTTTGTTTCTAAAAGTTTTTCTTTTTCCACTAATAACTCTTGTTTTTCTACAGTCAATAACTCTGTCTCACGTTCAAAGAATGATTTTTATTTTTCCAAAGATTTTCTTTTAGATTTCTTGACAGAAAGTTTTTGCTGTAGTTTTATGAAATCGTGAGTTAAAGCAGAGATGCTTTCTTCCAGATCGGAATGAGAATAACAAAAGATAGAACATACCTGGGAGTCGGAGCCAGATCCAGACTTTTCTGGATCATTCTCAACGGCCATTCCACAGAAGTGGGCTTGGTGTTCTTCTTCAGATGAGGAGTCAGAGACCCAGTTCTCCTGCTCAGCCATAAGACTCATTTGGGATCAATTATACTTTTACTTCTTTTATAGTAGAACTCGTCTTTCACCAAAGGGCCTTTGCACTCTTTGGATTAATGACCCATCTGAAGCATCTGACAGTTTGCTTCTTCTGTTTAGACTGCTCTTCCTCCTTCTTGTTTGGCACAGACGAAGGGTTCCTTCCTTCGAAGCCTCTTCTTCTATTCCTGTCTACTCAACTATCTCTCTTATCAAAGACTTTCTTCCCGAATTTCCTTTCAAATTTCTTGGTGATCAAAGCCAAGGAATGTGCAAAAGCACTGATATCATCATCTTCAGAGCTTGATGCTCTGTCTTCATCGTCGCTCTTCATAATAAGAGCCTTCTTCCCCCTTCTCTTGTCTTCCTTCGATCTTTTCTCTTTGTGTGGTTGACTGGATCCAGTCTCTTTTGAGTCAAAGACAAGAACCAGAGGTCCACCCAGAGCAACCTTGGCCTTTTGCACCTCTTGCTCCTGCGCTTGCAAGGTGCCATACACGTCATGAAGAGTCCATTGCCCCAGCTATTGGTTTTCCTGGAGAGACATGGTCAAGTTCCCCCATTTTGCATTCAATCTCTTCAAGAAGAGCATATTGTTCTCCTCTTGAGCTCTAATCACATCACATTTTTGGCATTTGTTGATCAGCATGTTGAATCTGTGATAAGTCTGCTCGAGAGACTCATCAAGAAGAGCTTGAAAACTATTGTACTAATTTAGGTATTGAACACGACGGTTTTTCTTCATCTTAATTCCACTTTCTAGCTGGTTTGCCAGTTGATCCCATAGATCTTTGGCAGGTTCGCAGGTGTCTAGAGATTGAAAAATCTCATTAGGAAGGGCCATGATTAAAAGCCTTTTGTCTTTCTGATCCACTTCCACTCTCCTCTTGTCCTTATCGTCCCAATCTCTACGAAGCTTGGAAACTCATGTAGCAGGTACTTCGACCGTCTCGCCAGCAGTAGGAATGCGAGGAATTAGGGTAGTAGGAATGAAAGGGCCATTTAAAATAGACTCCTAAAGTTCAAGGTCGAGACCTTCATAATGAGAGTCGGAGGTTTCGTAAGGGAACGGGCGCTATACATGGAGTTCCACAATTGACTAGACATTTTGTTGAAGGATTTTTGAGTAGAAATTTAATTTAAAAGTAAAAAGTCGAGTTTGACAGATTTCCAGAATACTAAAAGCGAACGTTTTTAAACAGATCAAGAATATGAATGAAATTCCTTTTAAAAACGAGTAACTAGAAATTAAGAGAGGTATCCTGATGGATATGGATCGACTAATCAATGAATTTGATTAGTTGGCTCTGATACCAATTGTTGGAACCAAGATTCTCTTAATTATCAGAAAACACAGTGGAAAAATATGAATGAAAAGAAAATAGTGTACTGAAATGATCAAACGAAATATTCAACAAAGATAAGAAAACAAAGTAACTTTGAATAAGTCAGATGTTTTTTATTAGATGAGAAGCAAATAATAACTCTCTCAATCTAAATAGTATTCTCAAAAAAATTGGCTATTATCTAAGTCGGCTCTCTCAGTTAATTGTAACCTGAGAAGGATGCTTCCTTATATACGCCTAAGTCAAACAGACTAAACTAGAATTGGGGCTTGAAACTCTGAGCGCTGATTCCGCATCCTTATCGTTGACGTCCCTTGAAAAGTGTAGCAGACTAAGCCAAGCTGCCTTGATTATGTTTGACGCTTGCGAGAATATCTAAACTAAGCGCGCTTTCCATGGAGTTAGGAGACCAGAGGCTCTGCATGTACTATGCAGAAGCTCTGCATGTACTATGTAGAAGCTCTGTATCAAGCACTTAAGCTTTTTGGCGCTTAAAGCTTGATCATCCACTGAATAGAGCGCGTGCTCTGTATGTGAGACGCTTGGCTCTTTGAGTAAGAGCTGTGTCTCTTGATCTCTTCTTCATGAGAGCTCTTAGTCCAGACAGCTTCTAAAGACTAAGTCCTATGGACTAGAGTAAGAAGCTTCTTACTTACACTTTCACAAGATGGGGTCTAACATCAACCCTTATCCAAACAAATCTGAATTTTGCTCGGTGTTGTGACATTGTAAGCACAGTCTCGAAATTAACCAAAAAAATATGCACATAACCATAAAAATACAAACTTTTATTCTCAACAGCTCCAAATAAAAATAAATAAATAAAATTAGGGAAACATGAACACATATAACTAAAGCACAAACTAAAATTGAAAAAACAGACACTAATAATGAGTAAATAATACTCGAAATGAGAGTTGTCACATTTCTATTCTTAGAGATTTCATGAATCTAAGGACTATTTTTGAAGTAAGAAATATGAATAAGCTTGAATATATTGAAGCAAGACTATTTGGTCATCTTGATTGGCTTACAAGAACTGATGATGATGATGCTCTATATTGGAATTATAAGCCTTTCATTCAGATCCCCAAGGTAGAGCTTCATGTGATTAATGAACCTTTCATTGTTCAAATTCTTGTAAAAGAATTACTATTTGAAGATCCAGGTGTAATTCCTTTAAAAACTGTCTCTCCTAAACAATATTATGAGAAACTGTTCAAAGATAAGTTCAATTTTGATCAAGATAGGTACAGTTTTGATGGAGACTTGGATGTTGAACAAGTCATAAAAGAAGATGTTTCGCTAGAGCACACATTGATGGAAGCTGGCCTGAGGATTATGTGATGTTTTACTCAGAGTTTGTGCAAAGGGTCAAGAATCAAGTGAACGAATGAATGAAAGAAGTATGATAAAAATGATTGATAGCTATGAGAAGAAGTCTTTTGTATGCTAGAATACTTGGCTATTAAAATGACCATGAAAGATAACTCAGGTTGCCTCATAACTAATGCAAATTTGTACAATATGAAATTAAGAGATCAAGTGTTTTTGCTCAAATTTAGAAGTTGTTGATGAACTTGCTTTTGAGTTGGAATTGAGAAGAATAATGTGTTGATCCCAGGTCTGTCAATATAACATGAAGATTTATGTTTGTGAAATCTAAATCTATCGTATGAATGAATAATAGTGAAAAACATCTTAAAGAATATTCAAGAGAATATGAAGCTTCAAATGATTTCACTATAATTACTTTGACGAGAAGAAAAGTTATTGATTACATGACATATGATAGTTATTTATATTAGCAATCTATTTTAAGAGATAACTATCTAGGGGAAAGATATCTATGAGATATTCTAGAAAAAGATATATATCTAGAATTATGGAAATTATCTCCATCTTCTTAGCGTAATAGAAATCCAGCTGTCGATGAGTCATATCCAGCTGTCTTCTAGGAAGCATGCTCAACCAGGAGTCTTTATGAATCTTCTTGCTTAGATATCTCTGATTGAACTGTTGTTGAATCCTGTAAGTGTTAATGACCAGAGGGGTGATGGAGATGCATTGTCCATCGCACCTATAGACCCTTCATCGCATCTCTGGTTAGTCTTGTCTTTTCCCAGCTCTTCTTCCATCGGTCCTCTGCACTTCCATACTTGTACATTTTACATTACTTTTACAATAAGAATTATGGGGTCTAACAATCTCCCCCTAAGTAATGAAAAATAAACAATGACTAGTCTATGAAACATGAATGAATTGTAAAGAACAAAGACTAATCCAGTAGAAACATCCTTTTACCAAAAGATTTCATTGTTTGAAAATTGGATGATTTCTTACAATATGGAAGTAAATAGGATAGAAAAATTTACATCAATTATGGTCTCCATTGTAGATTTTCCAGAAGCGCCTCATTAGTCCTCTATAATGAATGACTGTGTAGATCCCATGAATTAACTCTTGACCCTCCTTCCTTGGTATGTGCTCTCTGTCCATTCTCTCTCGTATGACCTTCTGAGACCATTCAAGCGTATATGTTGAATACTTGAAGCCTCAGTTAGTCTGAAATTTCTTTGCCTTGTACTCGTTCTTGAAGACCAAGCCAAGTTCTAGTTGAGTTATGACTGAAGTAGAGTGCGTCTCCTGCAGTCCAAGAAAGTCTTCATTTGAAGTCGTGCAGGATAGTCTATTGATTCTAAGTTCCAGAGTTATTTGGAAGTCGTTCTTTGCTCTGAACTTCACAAGAGTCCCCATCGTCTCTATGATTGCTCGATTTGCCATCTCGTACCTTATCCCTTGTTTATGTCGCTGAGTTGTGTAGCCATAATCAATCAAGTCCCATGGATTGAGATTGATGAGATCATTGTCATTGAAGATGCATATCATCCCATGTATGCGTTCGATGGCGTACTCAATGTACTTGATGGTTGTATTTGCAAAAGTTCGTAGCTTGATGTCGAGGACCATTTTGATTCCATCGTTTGAGAAGACGGCTTGTGGTGATGATGTCATTTGTCTCATAAATCTGTACCGAAGCAGGTCCATTGACTCTGGTGATAGGTTGGGAGGATTAAGAATAATTTTCTCATCACGATCATGGTAGAGGTATTGATGGATGTTCTCCATTATAACGGGTTCTCTTGGAGGCACTGGTGGACGTCTCCTTAAGGTCTCCATCTGTGCGACTATTTCCTGCACTCGATCAATGGATGGAGGTTGCCTTGAGGACGAGGGTATGTATGCAAGCACCTTCTGGGTAGGTTGGGCTGGTTGGCTTAGAGGTGGTTTTGTTTGGGTAAGGGGAGGTTATGGTTGGCTTTGGGTTGGTTCTGGTTGAGTAAAAGTGGGTGATGGTTGGCTTTGGGTTGGTTTTGGTGATGGAGGAGGTGTTGGTGATGGGGTAAAGGGAATGGCTGGTTCTGGTGAGGGAGAGGGTTGTTGTTGAGAAGGCGATGAAGAACTCACCAAAATTGGTGAGAGCTCATTGGCTAGTGGTAAAGGGTTTATGGTTCCTGTAGAGGAAACCTGTACATTATGTACATTATCAGAGGGTTGAGCCTCTAGTTCCCTCGCTTCGGTTTCATTGGTTGGTTGGGAGGTTGGTTGTTGAGCTTGTGGTGGTGGTGGTGCTACAGTTTCCATCGGGGYGATGGATGGATTCTCCCCCTCATGAGGACCAAGACCATGATCATCCTGGTATGGGTCATCATGTCTTGGCTTTTTGAGAGGCCTACTGGTGGAGCATGATGCTCGGCTCCTCTTCTTCTTTGAGCGTAGGGAAGCAAGATACTTCCTCATCACTTCTCTTCTTCATGCTCCTTCCATCGAGACGAGGAGAGAGTTGGCACGCTCTTGCTGAACAACAAGACTCTTCTTGAGGGTGTTGGTTGGCTTGATAGCTCTGGAAGCGAACTTGGCACTTATCTCGTTGAAATTGAAGACCAATGCCTTTGTAAGAGCATGGAGGTCGGCCCGCGTGACCATGTATTGTGGGGTGGAGGTAGAGGTGGAGGTAGGGGTTATGTATGGTGATGGTAGAGATGAGGGTGCGTACCTCTACAGCAAAAGTGGTGAAGGTTTCATCGGGGGTGGGTGCTGTAGAGGACGTGGAGGGGAGCTGTTTGTGGTATACTGGCTGTTATAGTGGTGGGTAGGGAGGCGATGGAATTGGATATGTTGGTGACTTGGGTGGTAAGGGTGGCGATGGAAGCATTTGCGGCGAGTATTTGTGCAGAGAGGGAGGCTAGGGTTGCATTGATGGAATCATGTATGATGGTCATAAGGTTGGTGTGATAATTTTGTTGTTGGACCATCAGACGCTGGAACGACTGGATTCTGGCTGTGTTGTCCATCAATTGAGCTTCGAGGGACGTGAGGGATTGCTGGATCGATGAAAGATCAATAGTGGGGGCAGATTCAGCAATCCTCGCTAAGCTGAGTTTAAGGTCATCCAAGGACCGCTGAATCGAGTCAGCAAAGGCATTGAACTCAGCCTTTGTGACTAACTCAGCCACGGGGGTAACCCCTACAACAACGGATGCTGTAGGTTGAGCCTTTGTTTCTGAGGCACCTCCATTGATGTCTTGAGAAGAGTGAGGCATGGGAGGACTTCCATCTCGTCCTTGATAGCCCTCAAGAGAGGAACTATCTCAAGATGTTGCAACATGTTCTTCTTCCTCATCGGATTCAGAGTTCGGTAAAGAGAAGTAAATATGTTTCCCCGTCGCTAGACCAAGTATCGACGGGGTGTGTACAAAAAGGGGTGACCGCTCTAAACGATCGATTGGGATTTCAAAGTCAGAAGCAAAGAATGCTTCGGTGTGTGTAGGGAGTGGCGAGCTTTGAGGAGAAGTGGCTCTTATTTCTTCATCACCCTTCTGTTGGGAGAGAGGTGATGGATGATGGGGTTCCTCAGCTATGCCATCTTAAAAGACCCAATGAATGGTCTCTGGATGGCTTGGTTGGGTAGGGATCGGATTGGGCGGTCCTTGTTCAATATCCTTTTGGCCTTGGTCGCCAGGGATAGATGATGTGGTTGCCTGGTGTTATGGTTGGGGAGATGGAATAGAAGTGGGCATAGGGCCGAGGAAGGTAGGAGGACTGTCATCATCATCGGATTCATCATCCGATGAAGTCCTTGCACCTTGTGATCCCTCGCTAGTGTCTAGGGAGGGATCTATATGCTCTGGGGTAGCTGGCCATGGTTGTTGGGCCAGCAGAGAGCTTTCATAGGACCTACGGGTAGCGAAGGTGTTTGGAATGACACTAAGCATGGCCCTTGACAAGGGCCTCTCCGCGGGGTAACCATCTTTGGAGATGGTGGGACGATGACCACTCATAACATATTGCAGGGTGAATGGTTCAGCGCATGCAACTTGTGCACTTTCATTGCGTCCTTGATGAAGAGGGCAAGGAAGCGAGGAAAGAGCACCAATGTAACCAGTTTCTTTGCGGCCATGAGCTTGTTCTTCTTTACCACGGCGACATGGATCTCGTTGTATATCAAGAGAGCATAGTCCAGAGGCAAGTTGAAGAAAAAACCATAGATGATGGTCATAATATTGTTGTTGCCCTGGCCCATACTCCCAACTTTGCACGTGAGAACTCTTTTGAGAACGCTGAAGAAGACATTCCACATGGGTGGAAGGTACTGTCGTTTGAAGACGGATGCATTTCGGAGCTCCAGGTTGTAGCCCAACATTTTAATGAATCACAGAATGTCGTGGCTCGTTGGTGGTTCCGCGTATTGTGCAATCCCGAGCTCCTATCGGGTGGGAATGAAAAGGACCTTGAAGATTTTGGCTCGGGAGATCTTGATCGAGCAAACCATGTTGTTGGGGACATCAATGTCGCCCATGATACCACGGTTCTCCGGGTAGAAGTCACATGTCTGCCAATACTGTTGAACGAACTTGACCGGCACCTCGTTGTCGGAGAGAGTGAGGGCCGGTTAAAGGATACAGTTTTGGAAAAACTCGATCAAAATGGCGAACCTGTCCTCAAAAAGTTGAGGACGAAGGTCGATGGCATGATTGTTTGTCTTGGTGGGAAGAAAGACGATTGCGCGACTGTCTGCGCCAGTCGACTGTATGTGGCTATTGTTGTTGTTTGATTCGTGTGAGGCGAAAAACACCATTGTTGTAGGTCGAAAGTTGCAGGTTTTTCGTTTTTGTTCTAGAGAGTTGTTTGAAAGCGTAAAGGATAAATGGTTGGGGAAGATGGGTTTATATAGTGAGAGGGAAAGGAGGGGTTGTATTTCAAAAATAATAATAAAATAATGGTAGGGTGATGATGGTGGGAGACGTTCAGGAAAAAGGTGAAATGATTTGTGATCGTGAGCCGTAAAGACTGCTTACAATCATAATGGTGCATGTGGGGTAGGGATATGTGTCAACATGGGGTTGAATGGAAGGGTAATATGGAGGGTTTCTAGGGAACATACTTTTTGTTGTGTCAGGCGCGTGGGACGGATGACGTTTGGGCGATTAGGGATAATTATAAAAAATTATAATTATCCCAAATGATAACTCTCAAGAATATAATCCCAAAAAAAATTAAATTTAAATTTCCATCTAATTGGAAGATAAATACAAATTACGAAGTTTTGGTCTTCTAAAAACCCATGTTGTATAGTTTTTAGTCACAAAAGCTGCAATTTTGAATAATCTTGAAAAGGTTTTCAGTTAAAGATGGGTTTTTGGTAAAAATGGATTTGTCATGGAACCAGAGGTGCTCTGGTTGGTCATGACATTTGGGGGGGAACCAGAGAGTCTCTGGTTTTGTGTGATAAACAAGTTCATCAAGAAATGTTGGGTTTTGAGGAGACAGAGTCTCTGGATAGACGAACCAGAGGCTCTAAATTATCATATTAAACCCTTGGAATAAAAATATACCCTTTAAGAGGAACCAGAGGGTCTCTAGTTGAATGCAAGGTGTAAATTACTCCATAATATAGCATTTTTGGGATCCAGAGGCTCTGGATAGAGGAACCAGAGGCTCTGGGTGGAAAAATGCAAAATAAAAGAACCAGGGTATTGAACCAGAGGGTCACTGGTTGAATTGGGGTGAACAACCAGAGGGATGATAGGTTCAATTTGGATCCTTAAGGGTGTATGGTATATGCATGACTCCCCCTTAAATGATGCAAGAGTAAGTGAAATGAGTAAAAACTCCCCCTAAAACCAATATGGGAGAAAAATGGGGTGACCAGAAGCTCTGGTCTATACAACCAGAGGCTCTGGTTGTGAAGGATGGGTGATATAAATATGAATGATACTGAAAATGTGTTAGCTTTATTTTGAAGCTAATAATTAATTTGAAAAAGTTTCATGAAACAATCSAGAGCTAGAAGACGAATTGAAGAAGTATCTGCGCCAAAACATCCAAGTCTAGAAGACCAGCCTCTGTGCTAAAGAGTCACGGAAGTCCAGAGCCACTTTCAAAGACTACAGA
>NW_020201643.1:42537-53114 GCF_001531365.2 Cynara cardunculus var. scolymus
GAATTGAAGAAGTATCTGCGCCAAAACATCCAAGTCTAGAAGACCAGCCTCTGTGCTAAAGAGTCACGGAAGTCCAGAGCCGCTTTCAAAGACTACAGAGCTTCYGTGGTAACCAGAACCTCTGCAAGGCTCTGTGAGGACCAGAGTTCTTGGACTCTAAGTTCCCTGATCCAGAGCCTCTCTGTGAAGACCAGAGCTTCTGTGATTTCTCACAGAGCCTCTGGTGTTGCTAACAGAGCCTCTGTTCTATTTGACAAGAGACTCTCTGGCTGTGCCGTCCTCTGTCATCTTTTAGACGACTATCTTCAGTTTGCTTATTCTGGATAAGGCTATTCTTGTTTAGGATAGCATTAATCTTATCCAGGTTTGGTAGGTTATTGCCTATAAATAGAGTGTTCCAGATAAGGAAAAATGTAATTTTGAAGAGTACCAAGAGATTTCTCTTTGTAATAGATAGATTCAAGATCATATGAGAGTCGATTAGGGTTTCTTGAGAGTTTGTAATCTTTATTTTCAATAATAGAAAAGCAGCCGCTATTTCTCTGTTTAATCTTCTTGTTTACTTACTCTTTCATTCTTCTAGTGTAAATCATTCTTCCAGATGGTCTATGGGACCAGAGGGTCTTTGGTTCCAAAGACTCATAATCCAGAGGCTCTGATCTTTAGAACCAGAAGCTCTGGTTGCATGAATGATGTGAAATGCAAGGAAATGCAAGGTAAATGATAACTAATTGAGGACCAAGATGGACCAGAGGGGCTCTTGTCTCAAAAGAACTTAGAATCCAAAGGCTCTGGTCTTTATAACCAGAGGCTCTGGTTGCAAAATGAAAGGAAAAACTAAGATAAATGCATGGCAAAAAGAATGAGGGGAGACCAAGTTGGACCAGAGGGGCTCTGGTCTCAAAGACTTGGAATCCAGAGACTCTGTTCTTCAGGACTAGAAGCTCTGGTTGGTGATGAGGATACTTAGTGAAAAACACCAAGCACCTTCTTTGGACCAGAGGGGCTCTAGTTCCAAATAGAAGAAATTTTGGCCAAATATAAACAAGTAGTTCCGATTGTCCAGAGGTTTTGGTCTTCAGAACCAGAGGCTCTGGTTTAGAGTACTTGGTTATGAGGGCCATTCGAATATATCACTTTAGGCATAACCTAGAGATATTGAGAATCTCTCGTTGGAAAGGATGATTCGCCTTAAGTGGTGAGATTCAGCATACCCATCTTGCTGACAAGAAACAGAAATCTTTTCTCATGTAGTGCTTTTGTAAAAATGTCAGCAAGTTGAATCTCTATAGGAACAAAATACATCTCTATTGTTCCCTTTTCCATATGATCTTTAAGAGAATGGTACCTGACATCAATGTGCTTGGTCTAGGAATGCTGCACAGGATTTGCAGAGATAGCTATGGCACTTTTGGAGTCACAGAGGATAGGGATCTTTTCATATTGAAACCCATAATCTTTCAGCTGGGTTTTCATCCAGAGCACTTGTGAACAACAACTAGCAAGAACAACATATTCTGCTTCTGCTGTAGATGTTGAGACACAATTCAGTTTTCTGGATGTCCAACTCACCAGCTTGTCCCCCAAAAGTTGRCAGCTTCMAGACGTACTCTTTCTATCAAGCTTGCAACTTGCATGATCTGCATCTGTATAGGCTATCAGATCAAAGCCAGAGTTCTTTGGATACCAGAGACCCAATGAAGGGGTTCCCTTAAGGTATCTAAAGATCCTCTTGATTGTAGAGAGACGAGATTCTTTAGGATTAGCTTGATATCTTGCTCAAAGACATGTAGCAAACTTAATATTTGGTCATCAGAGTCGGAAGTGGATTATGCATTGGACTTGGCCATTAGGCAGATGAGTGCCTTGTCTTCTTCATCAGACGAAGAATCGAACATCGAGTTTTCTTTCTCAGCCATCAGGCTTCGCTCTCTAGGATTGTACTTGTATTTGTTTTTGTAGTATTATGCATCCTTGACCAGACGTCCTTTGCATACCTTCGAAAAATGGCCTATCTTCCCGCATCAGTAGCAACGAAGGTCATCTTTCATTTCGTCTCCTCCTTCTCTTCTGTCTTCTCTCTTATCCTCTCTGTCTTCTCTTTCTTCTCTCCTTTCATTTTTCTGATGAAATCTCACCATCTTCTATCCATAAGATGGCTGATATCTCTCCCTTCTGGAGTCTCTTCTGCTGTCTTTTTCATAGGGCTTCTTGACAAACGTTTTCTGGAACTGCTTGGTTATCAAGGCCAGTGATTTGTCAAATGCCTTGAGATCATCATCAGAGTTAGACACTTCTTTTTCAGATTATGACTCAACTATCAAGGCCTTCTTGCTCTTCTTCTTGTGTTCTTTGGAAGAGCTCCTCCTAACCTATTTTTCTTCTGCTGCCAGGGCAAAAGGTCCATCGACGGACATCTTCCTCTTCAAGATATCTTTCTCTTGGGCAGCAAGTGTTCCATAAACGTCATGAAGTGACCAACTGTCTAAGTCCTGATTTGTTTGGAGAGAGATCGACAGTTGCGTCCATTCATCACCGAGACTTTTGAGGAAAAGGACATTATTTTCCTCTTTGGTCCTATCAATGTCATTTCTGCGACATTGATTGATCAATGTATTAAAACGATCATACGTCTTCTGTATCGATTCATCAGGCAATGCTTTCAAATTCGTATATTCATTCAAGCATTGCGCCTTACGATTTTTCTTCGTCTTAGCGCCTCCCTCCAGTTGACTAGCCAATTCATCCCATATCTCCTTTGTTGTTGTACAGGCATCCAGAGATTCGAATATTTCATTGGGAATAGCTATGATATGCCTCTAATCGCTCAATGTCGTCTTCATCCCAGTTGCTTTCATCCTTCACCATGTAATAAGCAGCAACTTATGCGGTGGTACTCGTTCTTGGAACTCTTGGAACAAGAGTTTGAGAAACATATGAGCCTTCCATCACAGATCTGAGGAGATTTTTGTCCATCCCCTCCAGAAAATTCACCATACAAATCCTCCAATGTGGATACTCTTCACGTTGAAGAGTTGGAGGTTTGGTAAAGGAACCAACACTGTAGGCAGAATTCCAGTTGGCCATTAAAGATATTTGGAAGAGAAGAAGAAAATTTTGAGAATGGAGAAAAATTGAGAGATTTTGGATTCTCATATTCAAATTGATCGTTTTGATTGGAAAATCAATCAATCTGCTCTGATACCAATTGTTGATCCCAGATCTCTCAATGTAACACGAAGATTTATGTTTGTGAAACCTAAATCTATCGTATGAATGAATAATAGTGAAGAACAACTTACAGAATATTCAAGAGAATATGAAGCTTCAAATGATTTCACTATAATTATTTTGACGAGAAGAAAAGTTATTTATTACAAGACATATGATAGCTATTTATAATAGCAATCTATTTTAAGAGATAACTATCTAAGGAAAAGATATATATATCTAGAATTATTGATATTATCTCAATCTTCTCAGCGTAATAGAAATCCAGTTGTCTATGAGTCATCTCCAGTTGTCTTCTAGGAAGCATGTTCAACCAGGAGTCTTTACGAATCTTCTTGCTTGGATATCTCTGATTGAACTGTTGTTGAATCCTCTAAATGTTAATGACCAGAGGGGTGATAGAGATGCATTGCTCGTCTCACCTATGGACCCTTCATCGTATCTCTGGTTGGTCTTGAACACTTAGGTCTTTTCCCAACTCTTCTTCCATCGGTCATCTGCACGTCCATACTTGTATATTTTTCATTACTTTTACAATAAGAATTATGGGGTCTAACATAATGGGAATATCATAAGCAATCTATCTTTATATGATTTCCAACTTGCTCTGGTGTGATAACCGGGTCTTGGTTATCACCTGAGGTAACTAATACGTGATTATTATTTATTATATGTTTACGTGACAACATGATAAATTGATATATTTGATCATGCTAGTATGTGAGTTTTTATGCATAATGTGAATATGCATGAGTAAATATATTATAATATGCATAAGTATGTATGCATGATGTGATAACATGCATAAATTACTTTGGGCATACATGGTTACTATATGCATGCATGGTTATAATATATGAAATTTGTATAATTGCATGCATAAAGTAAATGTATGCATGGGATGTATTCATGCATAAGTGAGCATGCTGCTGTTTAGCAGCCATACTCTTTTTAGAAAGAGTATATAAGGAAGGTGAGGCCTCCATTTACTCTTCTTGCCATTTTGAGAACTTAAGGGTGACTTTAGAGGAAGCCTATCCGGATTGCTTATTGACTGGATTCAAGTTGTTGGATTCATTTGCTAAAATTTTAAGGTGAGTGTTTAAATGTTTCTTTTAAAAAGTATTTTGGGTTTGTATACTGAAATGAATTGTGTTATGAACCACCAACCAGATTAGACTTAAATCAGATAGAGTTGTCCGGATTAAGTCTTAAGTCGGACACATGTTGTCCGGATTAGTGGAAAACCGGTCATAGTGTTGACCGAACTATGATGTTGGTAAGATTTTAAGTATAAATCGGGTAAATTGTTTTAAACGAAGAAGTAAGAATACGATCAAAGGCTGTTAGGATTAGATACAAACTGGTTGATATGTTAATCGGTTTAGTTATAAACCGATCAAGGCCTTGTGCGGAATTAAGTACTCCGATTGAGTGAAGATCGGATTTTAAAAATGTTGGAAAAATATTGTATTTGTAAACCGGACAAGTTTGATCGGGTTTGTTTTATTGCTGTCCGGATTTGTAAATCGGACAAATGTCTTGTGTTGTCCGGATTGTAACATCGGCCAAGACTTGATCGGAGATGAAGTCCGGCCAAGTCCATGTTGACCAATATTCCATGGTTGATCGGATTTGTATTATTTTAACCAAGGTTATGATCAATAAATTATCATTATAACATTCCTTTAATATAATAAAGAATGAGAATTTTTATAAAGATGATTTTGAACTGATGATATGTGAAGTCCAAAAATCATACAAACATGATAAGATTTTCAAGAATTAAGATGAATAGAATAGTAGAGAGAAGATTATCAAAGATTGATTTGATTGAGAGATAGAATATTACAGCTGAAATCTTGATTAGAATATGCTAATCACTTGGTAATGACAATTACAAGGAAAATACTATTTATACTCGAAAATAGTAAAGCTACACCATTACAATGTAAAACTACACTGAGGAGAAACTTGAATACAACTTTAAAGCTCTTACTTAAACCCAACATTCTTCCCCTTTGGATTCAAGTTTGGACTCATGAAAATTTCGTCTTTCGAAGTCCAAGAATTTTCTCTAGTCTTCTCAGAGCGTTCCTGTATTGGATTTTCTCCTCAAGCAAATTTATCGCGTTGACCAACAAATATCTTTCCTTGGAACTCATCCTTTCTGATTCAGCAGCTCTGTCATTGTTCACCCTTATCAAGTCAAGTGCCCTTCTCACTAATCTTATCGTACCATCAGAATATTTATTCAGCTCACTAAACCTCATGAATTTCTTTACTTGAAGTTGAGCAAAGTAGATGACCYCGAACTCTGGMTTTTCAAGAATCATATAGACAGKATAAGCATCAATGTCTTCTAATTCTTGATTTGGTCTTTTCAGATTGATGATCCGTTGATTATCTTCAAGGCCCATTTGAACATCAATGACCATCGCCAGCTTMACATGABAAYGCATAAATCTCTTGATAGCCTCAAGAGCAATCAGTTCTCCTTCCTTTCTGATCGTCATGTTTCTGAKTTCAAAGTACATGTATTCAAGATCATCCAAAGATAAGTTTGAAAAATCTGCTTCGTTGAACCTCCAAATCTGACCATCCTGCCTAGTGACTGTAAATACAGGATACCAGATTCTTAAAAGCTTCTGAGCATCAATTTGTTTAATCGTTACATTCACTTATTGGTAGGCACTTGGCTTTCAAAAGATGTATGTATTCAATGTGGTAGTCTTTTGTCTGCTTATGAATACCAAGAACTTTGTCACCGCTCAGAACTTTTCAATGACGGATGAAGATTTCAAAGTAGACATCTTCTAGGTATGCCTCTCGGATTCTTGCACGATCATATCCAGGAAAATTTGCTCTGATATGGAATGGCACATAATTTCTAGTGAAGATTTCGGTAGGATTAACTTGTTCTCTTTGAGCAGGGATGTCTGACACATCAGGTAAAGCTACGGTGGAAGATTCTGGAACAGACTGACGGTCTTCTTGAACAGGAAAGACTGGATCTTCATCATCTATATCAGCTTCAAAATCAAAGTAGATCCCAGTCGATTCGTCAATGTTGTCAATGTCTTCTCCAAAATCTTGCTCTCCACCCAGAGTAGTAAAGAACACATCGTTGAAACCTACGTTGGCAGACAAGTCCAATAACATCMTTGTTCCTACCGTGGAGTCCGCCGGCTTTTCAACCATTGGCTGGATCGTAGGACTTGTCTCCATTTCTTCATCTTCAATTACAATGGCCTCAATTACTCTTTCCCGAACAGATTCCGGGGCAGAGGTTTCAGCAATAACGTCTTGAGTTGATGGCTCCTCACCAACCTTTGCACCTTGCTCAGATGTCTCGGCCAATCTCTGTCTCTTTCTCTCCCCCTCATGATTATCTGGATCATCCTGATCGTCATGCCTTCGTTTGAGAGATATGGCTTGAGACCTGCAAGTTTCTTCTAAGGTAGACACCCGTTCAGCTAGGGCATCCATTGAACTTTTAAGATCTTGGGTATTGGATGTGATTAACTTATTAACTTTAGAGAAGCTAGCAGTAACCACATCTTGAAAAGCCAAAAACTCTAAGGCTCTAACAAAAGGGTTAACATCTAATTGTTGACGTAAGAGGCCGACCAAATCTGCCTCTTCAACATCTGAATTTTGAGATGCCATCAATTTTGCATATAGTAACGATTTCAGGTCATCCACCGATTGATCTGGTACTGACGGTTCAGGTACATGTGGTGGTGATGGCAAAGATGGTGGCTCTTCTTCTACAACTTCCTTTCCCTTCAAGAGTCTTTTCAGACTGGCCATTTGAGCATCCAAATTATCTTGAACAACCTTTAGGGTGCCGTCCAAGTATTCCCTTGACACGAAGTCGGGTAAACTCACTCCAGGTTCACTTAGAATACCAGTTGTAACAACAGTTGAATAAACTGTTGTGCCTACGTTCAATGTTGGCGTATTGTTAGCATTGGTAGGACTTTCGATCTGTCCTTGTGAAATTTCAAAAGACACCACTCTGGTCGTTCCAGTAAGTTCACTAAGAACTGCACTTGGAGCAACAGATGCTCCTGACTCATGTGTACCTAAGTGTATCGGCTCTAGACTCGAGGTGCACAGAATCAAAGTCGTAGGCTGGGGCAGCGGCCTACTTATTTCAATAACTACATTCTCCAATTGAGAAGTAGTTAGCATATGAGCTCTAATCTCTATCCCCTTGTGAAATTGAAACAACTGGTTGTTGAGAACCAATTGAGTGGATGGGTTGGGTGTGCATTTGCATAGCTGGGCTAGCTATGTCTTGTTCAATACTAACACTCAACGAATGAATGTCAGTAGCAGATGTGGTTGCCCGGCTAAGTGTTTCAGCTTGGAAAGGAGCTTGATCTTCTTTTTCTGCTCCACTCTCACCCTCTCCATATTCTTTTTCTTTCCTTTCTCTCAACCTCTCTTCATTTTCAACAAAAACACCCTCATCTCCTTCTTCATCATGTAAATCTTGAAGTATACGATCGTAATCATCACATTCTTCAACGTTGAATGACAAAGAATGCAAACTTGGACAAGGTTGTTGTGCTGAATATTCAGGAAATATGTCGTCAACGTCATCAACAAGAGTTCCAATAGGAATATTCTGAGCAGGAATAAATTGATCACGATCATCTGCTCCATCATCATCATCATCACCAGAATCTGCCTCATTATCAGATTCAGTAGCTTCCGAACTTGAGGAAGTTGAGGAAGTACTGACAGTTGGAGTACTTTGCTGATCAGATGCTCCCCCCGCCTGTTCACCCCTCTCAAATTATTTTTCTCTCAACTCACTTCCCTGTTCAGGTAACCCCTGTTCCTGAACACGCTCTTCTATTTCTAACACCTTTCTCACATCTGAGGCATGGGGTGATCCGTGGGAAAGTTCAACCGGTTCTGGTTGAGCTATTGGATCTATCACTCGCCTATAATCTATTACGCACTGAGCGGTCTGATCAGCTAAGGCAATAAGTTCTGGTGGAATAGCCATTATGGAATCCAAGTTTTCAACTTCTGTGTGCTGCCTTATTCTGGTAATGACAAATGTAGATCCTTTTTCAGCATTTGACCTGGCTGGAATATCTTCATTTGCATTCATCATGGCCTTGATAAACAATTGCAAAAATCTCTAAAAAGGCACGAATTTTCTTGCTTTGGACGGAAATCGTTTTGCATTAACCAGCTCTACCAGTTCATTCCATATGACTAATGCATAGTCATAGTTTCTTGAAAAGACAATTCCATGAAAGAATTTTAGAAACGTACTGCTGCAAGTGTCTATGCCCGCGGTTTTCGATGTCCGGCATCTATTTAGAATTGAGAACAGCAGATGCCATATGGAAGGTAGAAATCGTCTTTTGAACTGAGTAGGATTAGTCAACTTTGCAGAGTATCCAAATCTTTTAATATTTAAGCACAACTGTTCATCAGAGATGAAGTCTTCGAAACCAGTAGATCCAGGACCAGGCAGACGAAGAATTCTTCTTAGTCTTTTCAATGTCAGGCGACTGACATATTCGTCTACTTCTCCTTGAAAATAGATAGTGTCTCCGTCCTTTTCTAGAGTAAGCGTTCCCTAAAATTGCTGTAGATACACCATCGGAACAGGTGTATTAGCAGATAAACAATAAGCTAATGGGTGGCCTTTTAGAATTTTCTGGTATAATTGGATATTCGGCTGGCATCACAAAAGAGAAAGTATGGTTGTTTGGCTTAATGTCCAGATATTTTATTGAACGGAAAAGGGTTTCTGAAGGAATAGGTTGATTGGGCGAGTGAATGGGAATATTATCAGATCTGACGGAAGGAATATGAGATTCCTCGTCAGATTGATGTCGTTGTTCCGCCATTAACCTGTAAAAATTCTAAAATATTAGAAACCATTTTATTAAAAAAAATACAACACACACAAAAAATATTAAACTCTAAAAAAATAAAAGTAGACATAGAGAAATAAAAACACAAAACTAAACAAAAAAAAATTCAAAATAAACTATTGAGCACATAGACAAACACTTAGAAAAAAATAATGAAACTAATTGACCGGATTAGAAGTCCGGACAACATACAAATCAAACCAACACTTAGAAGAAAACGGTTTGTGACCGGATTAGAAATCCGGACAACAAAGAAAACATTCACAAAAATACTAAGTCTAACATGAAGAGGAATTAAATCCGACAATCATCAACCGGATTAAGGTTACTCCGATCACCTTGTCCGGTGAAATATCCGTTCAACACGAAAACATTCAAACACAGTAAAAATTCAAAATACACACTTAAAAAAATTAAAATACGCACTAAACAATCAAAATACACACAAAAAGAAATCAAAATACACAAAAAAATCAAAATACACACAACCAAACAAAGATAAAACTGTTTTTATTTATGTTTATACTTTTATGATTAATTTTCAGATTCAATATGAGAGAAAATACAGATTAAGTCCAATCAGTCCAAATGTTCAAATATGAATCCCATACGATCAAGGTATATGTATAAAAAAATCAAATGATGTAAACCTTGATTAGCAAAGAGATGGAACAGTAGAAGAGATTGATAGACTTCAACGATGAACCAGAGAGTTAAGCGGAGACGACGATGAATAGTAAATGTAGATAAAAAGTAAAAAGTAAAAATGAGTCGACTATTTATAGTCAAAGTCAAAAACCGTTTAGATTCTTAAATTGCTCAAAGCTTATCCGGATTAGAATAAATCGGTCAAGAAGTGTCCGATTTAAGAAATGAAAAATATCTAAGTATTAATCCGAACAATAAATCGTTCAAGGCATGTAAGATTTAGAAGAACACCGGTCAAGACTTGTCCKGTTTAAGGATAAATCGCTCAATGAAGAAAGATAAATCGCTCAAGTTAGGAATTAAACCGCTCAAGAATTGAACGATTTAAAGACTTGGAAAAAAAAATAATCAACAAACGATTTAAGGAATACAGACAAATGAACTCATCGATTTAGTAATCCGTTCAATCCCTTGCAAAGTATATCTAATTTTATCCGGATAAGAGTTTATCATATAGCCTTTTGTCCGGATGTCTAAATCGCTCAAGTGTTGTCCGGATTTTCAATAAATCGGAAAAACATTGTCCGGATTAGACTAAATTGGCCAAACACTTATATTTCAAAACTCAATTATCTTTCAAAAATTAGATAATACTTAAAATACCTGTAAGAAAAATATAAACTATTAGTTCAAAACAGATAAAATTCACTCCCCCTCAAAATATGATCAGATAAAAGAAAACATACTCCCCCTCAAATATAGATTCCCACAATCAAGAAATTTAAAATC
>NW_020201644.1:0-1504 GCF_001531365.2 Cynara cardunculus var. scolymus
TGTGTTATTTAATCATGAAATCTACAGATGACAAGTCGGTCCAGAAGATCACCAAGACTAGCCCATCTTAATCTTAGTGAAGCAGAAAATTATCCCATTGAAGCTCCTATAAAACCCCCCGAGGTAGAGGCAGAGGAAGAGGGAGAAATCAAACAAGGGAAAGAAATTATCAATCACAAGGTTATGTTAATCAAGCAGAATCTAACTCTGGGAATAACAATCCGAAACCAACACCACAGCCATAATTTGTAACTAGAGATATGTTGGCTGAAGAAATGGGAAAGTTAAGAGAAACCTTAACATCAATATTGAGAATGCCTTCGAGGGTGGAAACAGAGCGAGTAGAGATAAATTATTCCATACCAATACCAAGCACTAGAGGAGGGGATATTAAAATGTTTCTGCCATGCAACCACCAGCTTTTTCGGGTGAGCGAGATCCAACTAAAGCTATGTGTTGGATAAAAGAGATTGAATCAGTATTCAATACCATATGTTGTCCAGAAGCCGACAAAGTCAGGTTTGCTGTATCAGTTCTAAAGTCTAATGATTTGTATTGGTGGGAAATAAAATCTCTTGGAAGGATGGATGTTTTGCAAACCTTGTCATGGGCAGAATTTGTGAATAGATTCAAAGAACAATTTTGTCCCAAGGCTGCAGTTAGACAAATGGAAGAGGATTTCTTGAAGTTGGAACAAAGCTCTGAATCAGTTAGAGAATACAAAAAAAAAATACATGGAGTATTCTAGATTTGCTGAGCATTACATATCCATAGAAGCTAGAAAAGTTGAGAGATATATCTGGGGTTTGAAACCCTCAATTAGAGAATTTTTTATAGCAATGAACCCTACCACTTTTCCATTGGCAGTTGATGCAGCTGAAGTCACAGAAAGGAACAAAAATAGAAGCGATGAAGGAAAACAAATGGAAAAGAAGAAGTGGGAAGGATCTTCAACAGGATATCGAGGATCCAAGTCCTTTAAGTTCAACAAGAAACCAATGCAGAGGTCGATGGAGAAGATCTGTCCTAGGTGTCGACAATATCATCAAGGAGAATGCAAATCAGAACCGATGAAATGCTTCAATTGTGGTGAGATTGGACATTCATCAAGATTCTGTCCGATGAATAAAAGATGTTTCAACTGCAAGTCACTGGATCATTTTAAAGACAAATGCCCACAACTCAAAAACCCACAACTAAGTTTGGGAAATAGTACAACGGGTAGTCGAGGGAGACCAAGTATGAATAGAGGAGGGCTAAGAAGGTCGCAAGGACGATCCTTCCAAATGACTAAAAATGAGCCAGAGGCAGTTCCAGACATGGTAACAGGTACTTATTCCATCAACTCCGCATATGCTAAAGTGCTATTTGATTCGGGTGCGAACTTTTCATTCGTATCCCCTACTTTTGCTAAAATTGCATGTTTAATTTCTATGCCACTTGACAAAAAGTTGGTAGTCGACATCGCTAATAGTCAAGAAATTGTTGCTTATGTGTTCGATAA
>NW_020201644.1:2504-5608 GCF_001531365.2 Cynara cardunculus var. scolymus
CATGCAGAACATCTTCACCTGATTCTGAGTCTCTTGAGAAAAGAAAAAATTGTATGCCAAGTTATTAGAATGTGAATTTTGGTTAAGGGAAGTCCAATTCCTTGGCCATGTTGTGTCATAAGAAGGAATCAAAGTGGATCCATCAAAAATCGAAGCAGTAGAAAAATGGGATACACCAAGAAATTCTTCAGAAGTCAGAAGTTTTCTAGGCTTGGCCGGTTRTTATCGTAAATTTATTCAAGATTTTTCAAAAATAGCGGTACCTCTAACCATGCTGACTCGAAAAGACATCAAGTTTCATTGGGCCGAAGAACAAAGAAGGGCCTTTCAAACGTTGAAAGATCGCTTGTGTAGCGCACCAGTTCTATCTGTACCCGATGGAACGGAAGACTTCATTGTTTATAGTGATGCATCGAAGCTTGGCTTAGGCTGTGTTTTGATGCAAAGGGGAAAGGTAATCGCATATGCATCACGACAATTGAAAGATCATGAGAAGCAGTACCTAACACATGACATGGAATTAGCAGCTGTAGTTTTTGCCTTAAAAATTTGGAGGCACTATTTGCTAGGAACAAAGTGCAAAATTTATACAAACCACAAAAGCCTTCAGCACTTGTTCAACCAGAAAGAGTTGAACATGAGGCAGCGTCGATGGATAGAACTAGTCAATGATTATGACTGTTAAATTCTTTACCATCCTGGGAAAGTTAATGTTGTAGCTGATGCTTTAAGCCGAAAAGAAAGAAGTGGAACTATCAAAACTGTGGCGATGAAAATAAGTGTAAAACCAGATTTTCATACCAACATTCAAATATGTCAACCAGAGGCAATTAAAGAAGATCATTCAAAGGTCGAAAGATTGGGAAAAATGATTGCAACCTAGAAAAGAACAATAAAGAAATTCTATGCTTCCAAGGACGAATCTGGATACCATGCTATAGGAATATTCGCGATATAATTCTGAAAGAAAGTCATGAATCTTGATATTCCATCCATCCAGGTACTAATAAAATGTATAAGGATTTGAATTTTTTTTATTGGTGGCCAGGACTAAAGAAAGACATAGCGAGATATGTAGAAAAATAAATGACGTGCCTACAAGTAAAGATAGAGCATCAGAGGCCCTATGGAAAACTGTAATCATTGGAAATGGGATCACATCACAATGGATTTTATTATGAAGTTACCCCAAACCCTAAGAGGGTATGATGCCATATGGGTAATAGTGGATCGCCTACCCAAATCTGCACACTTCCTACCGATAAACGAAAGTTATTCATTGGAAAAGTTAGCTCAGATTTATATTAAGGAAATTGTGACAAGACATGGAGTTCCACTATCTATCATCTCGGACAGAGATAGCAGATTTACATCGAAATTCTGGGAAGGTTTTCAAAAGGCATTAGGATCCCAAATTCGATTAAGCACAACATACCATCCTCAAACAGACGGACAAAGTGAAAGAACAATTCAGACACTTAAAGATATGCTAAGAGCTTGCATCATAGATTTTGGAGGATCATGGGAAGATCATCTTCCACTAATAAAATTTGCATAAAGTAATAGCTATCATTCCAGCATCAAAGCGGCTCCATATGAAGTGTTGTATGGTCGGAAATGCCGAGCCCCTGTATGTTGGAATGAGGTAGAAACAAGTAACAGGTCCCGAAATTATGCAAGTAACTTCTGAAAAAGATTGATCAGATTCGGGAAAGAATTAAAACAACTCAAGATCGTCAGAAAAGTTACGCAGATAAGCGCAAAAAATCAACTGAATTTTGCGTGAATGATTTAGTAATGTTGAAAGTTTCTCCTAGAAAGGAGTTATGAGGTTTGGAAAGAAAGGTGAACTCAGTCCAAGATATATTGGTCCATTCAGAATCTGTAAACGAGTTGGGCCAGTAGCTTATCAATTGGAATTACCATAGGAACTTAGTCTGATTCACAATACTTTCCATGTGTCAAACCTAAAGAAATGCCTTGCTGATCCTAGTTTGGCAATACCATTTCCGGAGATTAAGTTGGATGACAAACTGAATTTTGTGGGAACTCCAGAAGCTATAACTGACCACAAAACCCGCATGTTGAGAAACAAGGAAATAAGTCTAGTAAGGGTACAATTGCGATTTCACAAAGGTTCAGAAGCAACATGGGAATTAGAATCAGATATGAAGGAAAAATATCCATGGTTATTTGAATGAATTCCGGGACGGAATTCTTTTAAGGGGGAGAGAATGTTATAACCGGGTTTCAGATAACCTGGGTCAAGGTAAATTTTACATGATTATTTGATAAATTATATGATGGTATGCGTGAATGTGGCAACAATATATGGTGCATGAAATAAATACATACATGTTTGGATAAAATGAATATTTTATTGAGAAAGTGGTACCTTAGTAATGAAGCAAATAGGTTTTTAAAATAATAAAATCCACACCGTCATATCCAATTTTATATTATTGAAATCCTCCACCGCCTAGGTGAGGATATTTAAAGAAAAGTGTGAATAAGGTTATCCTTATCACTGTCTTTTTGTTAGAAAAGAACCTGTGTGTGCGAGATAAGGTGTTCTTCAAGAATTGTTGCTTCAAAAGTACTTAAAGATTCTGTGTTAGTGTAATGCCCCAACCCACACATTGCATGTAATACATATTTCATACAAAGGAAATACATAATATCATTCCATTTGGGTCCCTTAGTACAAGAATCTAACATGACCAATTACAAGCTCCAAAATTTCGAAATACATTTCTTGTACTAATCAATCAAAACAGATCTTCAAGCAGAAACGCATAAAGGAAAATATTACACCTTCCCCTTCGCCTTACTGTCCGAACCTCCTGCAATACATAGTTAAAATCACAAAACGAGGGTTAGACCGAAAGGTCTAGTGAGATACCCTATTTATGTTATTATAGGGTGAAAAAATATCATTTTGATATATATAACAAATATATGAATAAAGAGAAACATAATACCAGATCTTTTTCCATTTATCAAGAAAAGCATTCTGCTTATTCAAATCTTAAAACTCTGAACCAATCAGGTTCCACATAATGCCACTTTTAAACCTTTTCTTAACCAACAAGGTTATTTAAAGC
>NW_020201644.1:6006-8103 GCF_001531365.2 Cynara cardunculus var. scolymus
CCTAAGCTTTGTCCGATTTAACACTTAAACAAATTTCAACTTTGTCCGGATAACAAATCCGGTCAATACCCCGCATAAAACTTGAACGATTTATTACTTAGAATATAAACCAACATCTTTGTCCGGATAACATGTCCGGTCAATACCCCGCTCATTACTTAACCGATTTAAAATAATCCGGCCACTATTTGGTCGTACTCTTACTTCTTAGTTTAAGAAGATAACTTTTCTTACCGATCATAACCCGATCAATACTTAACCGATTTAAGACAATCCAGACAATACATCGATTAACCTTTGTCCGATTTAAAATAATCCGGTCAAACCTTGTCCTGTTTAATATCCGGATAAACACGTGGAGCAAAAAGACTGATTTCTATCCAAATTTAAACAAAAATTCATATGAAACCAGTAACAATCTTCATGCAAAAGAGTTTTAGAAAATTACTCACCTTATGCAATCAAATGAAATTCAACTTCTTGAAATCAGACACTTGAATCTTCTTTACAAGAATAATCCGGTCAATCTTTCCTCTTTTAAATCGTACAACTTTTAACAAATGCAAGAAGAGAAAATATGGAGGCTAAGCCCTCCTTTTATACTTTCCAAGAATGGAAGGTCGGCTAATAGCCCCTTCTTCCCATACAACTCACCACATGCACATGCATACATCCTCACACCATGCATTCACAACATGCATACGTGTATAATCATATATATATATATATATATGCATATATTCACATATATCATGCATTATATATATATATATATCCAATTATTACACAATCTCACATACCCGAATGATTAAACATATCAATTTATCATGCTATCACGTAATCATTTAATCAGATAATCACATATTAATTACTTTGGGTGATAACTAGAATCCGGTTTTCCCATTATCCACCCCTCAAAAGAATTCCGTCCCGAAATTCCTTTAATAAAAAAGCCATGGGTATTCTGATCGCATCTTTGATTCCAATTCCCATGTTGCTTCTGGTCCGTTGTGCAACTTCCACCGAATTTTTACTAGACTTATTTCTTTGTTTCTCAACACCCTGATCTTTCTGTCGATTACGGCTTCCGGTGTTTCTACAAAATTCAGCTTACTGTCTAATTGAATTTTTGGTAATGGTATAGCTGAACTCGGATTAGCCAAACATTTCTGCAGATTCGACACATGAAAAGTGTTGTGAATCAAACTCAGCTCTTCTGGCAGCTCTAACTGATATGCTACTGGCCCAATTCGTTTACATATTCTGAATGGCCCTACATACCTCGGACTGAGCTTTCATTTCCTTCCAAATCTGACAACACCCTTCCATGGCGAAACTTTTAACATTACAAAATCAGCTATACCAAACTCAATCGGCTTTCGATGATTATCTGCATAACTTTTCTGGCGATCTTGTGCTGTTTTGATTCTTTCGTGAATTTGTTCGATCTTTTTAGAAGTTTCTTGAACAATTTCAGGACCCGTTAGCTGTTTCTCACCCACTTCATACCAACACAACGATGTTCGACATTTACGTCCATACAACACTTCATACGGTGCCGCTTGGATACTTGAATGATAACTATTGTTATATGCAAACTCTATTAATGGCAAGTGATCTTCCCACGATCCCCCGAAATTAATAATACAAATTCTCAATATATCTTCGAGAGTCTGAATAGTTCTTTCACTCTGTCCATCAGTCTGTGGGTGATAAGTTGTACTTAATCAGATTTCAGTTCCCAAAGCTTTCTATAATCCTCCCTCGAACTTTGAAGTAAATCGACTATCTCTATCAGAGATAATAGACAAAGGAACACCGTGTCTGGTAACAATTTTTTTGATGTAAATTTGCGCTAGCTTTTCTAAAGAATATTTCTCTCTTATTGGTAGAAAATGCGCAGATTTAGACAAACGATCAACAATTACCCAAATTGTGTCATACCCCTTTGGAGTTCGAGGTAACTTCATAACAAAATCCATGGTAATGTGATCTCATTTCCATACAGGTATCTCTAACGATTGAAGACTTCCATATGGCTTCTGATGATCAATCTTAACCTGTAAACATGTCAAACACTGTTCCACATATCGAGCT
>NW_020201644.1:8398-10932 GCF_001531365.2 Cynara cardunculus var. scolymus
TTTTAATAGTCCCGCTCCTTTCTTTTCTACTTAAAGCGTCAGCTACCACATTGGCTTTTCCTGGATGGTAAAGGATTTCACAATCATAATCATTAACAAGTTCAATCCACCAACGCTGTCACATATTTAAATCTTTTTGGCTGAATAAATGCTGTAGACTCTTGTGATCTGTGTAAATCTGGCACTTTCTTCCCAGAAGATAATGCCTCCAGATTTTTAGAGCGAATACTACCGCAGCTAACTCCATATCATGAATTGGATACTGTTTCTCATGCTCTTTCAATTGTCTTGACGCATAAAAAATTACTTTTCCTCTTTGCATTAGAACACATCCCAATCCTAACTTTGAAGCATCGCTGTATACCACAAAATCTTCAGATCCATCTGGTAGAGTTAACATCAGCGCACAACAGAGGTGATCCTTTAATAGTTGGAAAGTTTCTTGTTGTTCTTTTTCCCACTGAAATTTAACATTCTTTCGAGTCAATTTGGTTAATGGCACGGCTATTTTTGAAAAGTCTTGAATAAACTTCCGGTAGTAACCTGCCAAACCCAAAAAGCTACGGACTTCAGACGGATTTTTCGGAGCTTCCCATCTTGCAATTGCTTCTATTTTTAATGGATCTACTTGTACTCCGGCTTCTGAGATAACATGACCCAAAAATTGAACTTCTCTTAACCAGAACTCACACTTGGACAATTTGGCATACAACTTTTCTTTCTTCAATAATTCCAGTATCAAACGAAGATGTTCCGCATGTTCTTCTTCGATTTTAGAGTATATAACAATATCATCGATAAATACAATAACGAATTTATCAAGATATTCCTTGCATACCCTATTCATCAAATCCATAAAAGATGCAGGTGCATTAGTTAAGCCGAATGACATAACTAAGAATTCGTGATGCCCGTACCTTGTCCTGAATGCTGTTATGGCAACATCTACTTCCCTGACTTTAAGCTGATGATATCCTGACTTCAAATCGATTTTGGAGAAATAACTTGCTCCCACCAATTGATCAAACAAGTCATCAATCCTTGGTAAAGGATATTTGTTTTTAATTGTCAACTTATTYAATTCACGATAGTCTATACACATTCGCATAGACCCATCCTTTTTCTTAACAAATAAGACCGGAGCACCCCAGGGCRAMGTGCTAGGCCTAATAAATCCCTTATCAGTTAAATCTTTCAACTGTGCCACCAATTCTTTCATATCAGATGGAGCTAAACAGTATGGTGCCTTTGCTACTGGTGCAGCTCCTGGTACAAGATCGATTCGGAATTCAATGACTCTATCTGGTGGTAATCCAGATAAGTCTTCTKGAAAGACTTCTGGATATTCACTAATAATTGGAATTAATTCTTCTTTTCCCTTTTCTTTCGTCAGATCAATTACATATGCTAAACATCCTTGGCACTTCTTTCAAATACTTTTCTGGGCTTTCATAACTGACAAAATACTGGTATGATGATTCTGACGATCACCATAAATAACAACTGTTCTCTGGTCTGGCAGAGAAATCCTGATTTTTTTCTGATTGCAAACAATATTAGTCTGATACTTTGCCAACCAGTCCATACCCACTACTACGTCAAATTCTTTCATTGGCATGCGAAATAACAGGATCGAAAATTCACAGTCCTCAATAACAATAATACAGTTATTGAACACACTAGTAAAAGTCTCCTAACTATTAGCAGTATCAACTACTAATTTATCATCAAGTAGCACAGAATTCAGACATGCAGTTTGAGCAAACAATGGTGATACAAACGAAAAGTTTGCACCCAAGTCAAATAACACCTTAGCACGTATTGAATTCAGGAGGAATGTACCTGTTACTACATCAGGTGATGCTTCTGCCTCATTCTTAGTCATTTGGAAGGATCGTCCCCGCGCCCCTCCTTGCTCTCCTCTGTTTACAGTAGATCTTCCCCGTGTACCCGACGCATTACTCCCCATCGTTAACTGCGGGGTTCTTAACAATGGACATTTGGTCAAATATGATCCAGAAAATTACAATTAAAGCATCTTCTATTAGATGGGCAGTTTCTAGACAGATGACCCACTTCATCACACTTGTAACATTTCTAGGGTGAAAAAATATCATTTCATATATATAACAAATATATGAATAAAGAGAAACATAATACCAGATCTTTTTCCATTTATCAAGAAAAGCGTTCTGCTTATTCAAATCTCAAAACTCTGAACCAATCAGGTTCCACATAATGCCACTTTTAAACCTTTTCTTAACCAACAAGGTTATTTAAAGCGTCAGGCCAAACCTGACATTTTCTCCTCAATAACATCCAAACTATGATTTCCAATAAGAACCTTGATCCTAAATCTTTAAGTCACAAAAAAATAAAGACTTCGGACCACGGTAGTCTTAAAGGATATAATAGAATGAGTTATATCATACAACACATGCAAATGCCACCCTTATATCCAAAGGTACACCTCTCCTTGATATGCCACCCTTATCCCATGGTACACCTCTCCTTGATATGCCACCCTTATCCCA
>NW_020201644.1:11982-53896 GCF_001531365.2 Cynara cardunculus var. scolymus
AATCTCACATACCCGCATGATTAAACATATCAATTTATCATGCTATCACGTAATCATTTAATCAGATAATCACATATTAATTACCTTGGGTGATAACTAGAATCCGGTTACCACAGTTAGAGTAAAGCTTTTGCTGTGTGATTATCATCAAGAAATCTGTTTGATAAGGTGAGTGGTTTTGAAACTAAATTCCTCATATATTTGTGTATCAACTGTTGAGTTTTGATATTGGTTTTGAGGTTAAGATGATAAATTGTCTTCAACAGTTTTTATGATGTTACTATTTTGGAATCTGTTTCTGTATAAATATGAAATAGACTTGTGTTCTTCAACAGCCTTTGAAAAGTTGTTGTTTGAATATATTTGTGGGACTATTTTGGAAAGAATTAAACAGTATATGGGTTTTAAAATAGTTTGAAAGGGTTTTATAGAAAAATAGTGTTTTAAACTATTTTGGGAGATTAGGTTGTTCTTGAGAATAGAAGGTTTTGAGTATAAACCTATGTTGAAACCATGATTTGGTTTGGGAATTATGAACAAGTTCACTCTGACATATATGACTGAGTTCTGTCTTTGGATGAACTACTTCATATGAATTAATGAGAGGATATAAGGGTGGAACATCATAAAAAGGGGATTATTGGGAGGATATAAGGTTGGTCGTTGTCTGCGTGGCCTAACTCTTATTATGATATCTATTAAAGTTACATCAGATTTAAGTTCTCATTTCTTGGTGATTTGAGGATTTAGAGATGTTGTCTTTAGTAGAAATGATGGTAATGATGTTATGAGATTGGAGATAATATGGTTCATGACCAATGGTTGTGAGTAATATGCTTTGGATAAAGGAATTGATTATGAGGAAACAGAGGAGCCCTAGTTGTACCTTGCAAGGAACCAGAGGGGCTCTGATTGACCCTCATAATAGAACCAGAGGATTCTGGATGTTGATTTAAAAATGATGCAAAATCTTTTATAAATTATTAGTTTGAAAATAAGCTTTATATTTTTTTGAAAGAAGCTTAATGCTTTATTTATAGTTTTAAAATGATATTTCAAAAGAGTCTCTATACTTAGAAATTTCTATTAAACAAACCAGAGAGGCTCTGGTTGGCTTTCATAAGTACAACCAGAAGCTCTGGTCGAGGAACCAGAGGCTCTGGTCGACTAACCAAAAGCTCTGGTAGAAAGACCAGAGGAGCTCTGGTCATGATTATTGAAAAATATTCTAAGTATGGTTTCGAACGAGAGGCCCGATGGACACTTTAGAACCAGAGGCCCGATGGACACTTTGGAACTAGAGGCCCGATGGACACTTTGGAACCAGAGGCCGATGGACTGGCAAACCTTTATTTTTCTAAGTATGGGATTTTGAACAAGAGGCCCGATGGACTTAAACATGATGCGATTCTTTTATTATTCTTTATTATGATTGAGAGATTCTTTGATAAATGGTTTTGTGATCTCACCCTGCATAGCATGAAAAAGGGAATCTCACTAGACTTTTGTCTAACCCTCATTTTATGTTTTAAAATATGTATGCAGGTAATACCAGTTATAATATCAATAAGGGAAAAAGCATTATATGATTACTTCCCTTATGTGATTAAATGTTGAAGACCATATCTAGATGTGTTTTGGARGAGAGCAATGCTAGTTTACAAATGCATGTATTTTGGAATTTTTAAGTTATGTAATTTGTATCGTAAACCTGTAGCACATACTCTTGTAATTTTTGGACCTACGTGGGAATCTATGTATTTTATGAATGAATTCTATGTAATATGCAATGTCTGAAGATTGGGGTGTCACATTGGTTGCACAATTGAAAGATTTAACTGACAAAGGATTTATTAGACCCAGCACTTCACCTTGGGGTGCTCCGGTCTTTTTTGTCAAAAAGAAATATGGGTCTATGCAATGTGTATAGACTATCGTGAACTGAATAAGCTGATAATTAAAAAAATATCCTTTACCGAGGATTGATGACTTGTTCGACCAATTGGTAGGAGCAAGTTATTTCTCCAAGATTGATTTAAGGTCAGAGTATCATCAGCTCAAAGTCAGGAAAGAAGATGTTGCCATAACAACATTCAGAACTAGATATGGGCATCAGGATTTCTTAGTTATGCCGTTCGGCTTAACTAATGCACCCGCAACCTTTATGGATTTAATGAATAGAGTATGTAAGGAATATCTTGATAAATTCGTTATTGTATTTATCGATGATATTCTTATATACTCTAGGACCAAAGAAGAGCACGCAGAACATCTTCGTTTGATAATGGAATTGTTGAGAAAAGAAAAGTTGTACGCAAAGTTGTCTAAATGAGAGTTCTGGTTGAAAGAAGTTCAATTCCTGGGTCATGTCATTTAAGAAACAGGGGTAAAAGTAGATCCAGCAAAAATAGAGGCAGTTGCAAGATGGGAAGCTCCGAAAAATCCTTCTGAAGTCTGAAGCTTTTTGGGATTGGCTGATTATTATCGTAAGTTCATTCAGAACTTTTCTAAGATAGCCGTACCATTGACTAAATTGACTCGGAAGAACGTTAAATTCCAGTGGGAAGGAGAACAGCAAAAAGCCTTTCAATTATTAAATGATCATCTTTGCAGCGCACCAGTATTGACTCTACCAGATAGATCTGACCAGATGGATCTGAATACTTTGTGGTTTACAACGATGCATCAAAGTTAGGGTTAGGATGTGTTCTGATGCAAAGAGGAAAAGTGATTTTTTATGCATCAAGACAATTGAAAAACCATGAGAAGCAGTATCCAACCCATGACATTGAATTAGCTGCAGTGGTGTTTGCTCTGAAAATTTGGAGACACTATCTTCTGGGAACAAAGTGTCAGATTTATACTGATCATAAAAGTTTACAGCATCTGTTCAGCCAGAAGGAATTAAATATGCAACAACGTTGGTGGATTGAACTAGTTAATGACTATGATTGTGAAATCCTCTACCACCCGGGAAAAGCTAACGTAGTAGCTGACGACTTGAGCAGAAAAGAAAGATTTGGAACCATTAAAGCAGTGGCAATGAGAATAAATTTGATCCCTGACATTCATAAGGAAATTCAGAAATGCCAACAAGAAGCTATAAAAGAAGAATTTGTTAAGACAGAAAGGTTGGGTAAGATGATTTCAACTTTGAAACACAATGACGAAGGACTAATGTGCTTTCAAGGGTGAATTTGGGGACCATGTTTTGGAGATAGAAATACAATATTAAACGAAAGCCATAAGTCCTGATACTCTATTCATCCAGGCACCAATAAAATGTATGAAGATTTGAAATCTTTTTATTGGTGGCCCAGATTGAAGAAAGACATAGCTAGATATGTGGAACAGTGTCTGACATGTGAACTGGTTAATATTGAACATCAGAAGTCGTATGGAAGTCTTCAATCTTTAGAGATACCTGTATGGAAATGGGATCACATTACTATGGATTTTGTCAAGAAGTTGCCTCGATTTGGGTAATTGTTGATCGTCTGCCTAAATCTGCGCATTCTCTACCAATAAGAGAGAAGTACTTTTTAGAATAGCTTAGCACAAATTTACATCAAAGAAATTGTTACCTGAGATGGTGTTCAATTATCTATTATTTCTGATAGAGATAGTCGGTTTACTTCGAAGTTCTGGGAAGGGTTGCATAAAGCTTTGGGGTCTAAAATTTGACTAAGTACAGCTTATCATCCGCAGACTGATGGGCAGAGTGAAAGAACTATCCAGACTCTTGAAGACATGTTAAGAAGTTGTATTATTGACTTCAAGGGATGGTGGGAAGATCATTTGTCGTTAATAGAGTTTGCATATAACATCAGTTACCATTCCAGCATCCAAGTGGCACCATATGAAGTGTTGTATGGACGTAAATGCCGAACGCCATTATGTTGGAATGAAGTGGATGAAAGACAGTTGCGGGTCCTGAAATTGTCCAAGAAACTTCTGAAAAGATTGAGCAGATCCGCGAAAGAATCCGAACAGCACAAGATCGCCAGAAAACTTATGCTGATAATCATCGAAAGCCAATCGAATTTTGTGTAAGTGATTTTGTGATGCTGAAAGTCTCTCCTTGGAAGGGTGTCGTTAGTTTTGGAAAGAAAGGAAAGCTTAGTCCGAGGTATGTGGGACCGTTCAGAATATGTAAGCGAATTGGGCCAGTAGCATATCAGTTAGAACTGCCAGAAGAACTGAGTTTGATTCACAATGTTTTCCACGTATTGAATCTACAAAAATGTTTAGCTGATCCGAGTCTAGATATACTAATGCCAGAGATTAAATTAGACAGTAAGCTGAACTTTGTGGAAACACCAGAAGCTATAATTGACCGAAAGATCAGGGTGTTGAGAAACAAATAGATAAATCTGGTTCAGGTTCAGTGGAAGTTTCACAAAGGATCAGAAGCAACAGGGGAATTAGAGTCAAAGATGAAATCAGTATACCCATGGCTCTTTGATTAAAGGAAGTCCGGGGCAGAATTCTTTTGAGGGGTAGATAATGTGATAACTGGATCCTGGTTATCACCCGAGGTAATTAATATGTGATTATTTGTTATATGCTTACATAGTAACATGATAAATTGATATAATTAACCATGTAGGAATATGAATCTATATGTATGCATAGAAATATATGCATTATATGTATGCATGTTTATGGCTATGCATGAGTGAATATGTGCATACATAAATAGATTAAGTACGCATGAATATATATACATATATTTGCATGCATGAGGTGGTATGTATGTATGTGAAGGCTATTTTAGCCGCCTTTCTGTTTTTAGAAAGGGTATAAAAAGAGGGTGAGGCCTATCTTCACCTCTCTTGCTGTTTTTCAAAAACTTTGAGAGTGAATTTAGAGGAAGTTTGTCCGGATTGCTTTTATTTGCTAAGGAAATCAAGTGGGGATCATCTAAGTTTCAAAGGAGTCTTCAAAAGGTGGGTGGTTAAGAGCTTTAATTATGTTTTAATTAAGTTTCCTTGTATGTTGTCCGGACTTGTTCTTAAATCGGACGAGTGTCGAGCGTATTTTAGTTTAAATCGATCAAGGTTAAAGCGATGAAAGAATAAACCGCTCAAGTGTTAAGCGGTTTAGTTTTAAACCGATTATGTCTTAACCAGTTTTAAAGATTGAGCGATTTATGAATTATGTTTAATATTTTGATCGGAGGAGTATGAATAAGGTCATGTGGTGACCGGATTATTTTAAATCGGTCAAGGGAGGATATAGTGTTGTCCGGATTTGTTAACCAGACAAAAGTGTTGGAAATTGTTTCTAAGTGTTAAATCGGATAAGCCTTGGGCGATGCATTGTCCGAATTTGGTAAACCCGCCAAGACTTGACCGAAGATGAAGTCCGGCCAAGTTTATATTGACCGAATTTGTATTTATGCCTTGTAAAAATTGTTATTTTAACAAGAAAATGGGAATTTTGATAATTTTGAATTAATAATAATTCCATTGACTGCGGTCTATTTGGAATTGTTTTTGTAAAATGTTTTGATGAGGAAATAAGGGTGGCATATCAAGGAGATGTGTACTTTGGGATAAAGGTGGCATATCAAGGAGAGGTGTACCATGGGATAAGGGTGACATATCAAGGAGAGGTGTATATTTGGATATAAGGGTGGCATTTGTGAGTGTGTTATGTAATATAACTCCTACTATTATTTCCTTTAAGATTACCGTGGTTTGGATTCTTTATTTCTTTGTGACTTGAAGGTTTAGGATCATGATTCTTATTGAAAAACATAGTTTGGATGTTATTGAGGAGAAGATACAGGTTTGGCCTGAAACTTTAATTAACCTTATTTGATTTCGGAAGGTCTAAAAGTGGCATCATGATTGTCTGATTAGTACAGATCTATTTTGGGATTGATGTATTAATTGTCAGCAGAGAAATTTGCTTGGAAAGTGAAAAGTATTGGTATCATATTCTCACTTGCTCTCATAATTGTTATTTATATGAAAATTGTTTTTCATAAAGGTTTTGGTACTCACTAGACCTTTCGGTCTAACCCTCGTTTTGTGATTTTAAATATGTATTGCAGGAGGTACAGATGGTTAGGGAAAAGGGAAAATGTGATATTTTCCCATACGCATTTCTACATGAAGAATTGTCTTTGATGTATAGTTTTGATTGATGAACGTTGATTAGTACAAGAAATGTATTTTGAATTTTTGAACTTTGTATTCTGTAATGATAGATTCTTGTACTAAGGGAACAGAATGATATATAAGCATGTATTTCCTTCTATATGAAGTATGTGTTACATGCGATGTATGGTATGGGGTGTTACAGAAAGTGGTATCAGAGCCTGAGTTTAAGGGATTTAGGTATTTTTAACAGCTTGATACCTAGACTTAAACTGTTTTATAGCATGTTAAGGGTACCAGACATATTTAGCTCAATTGGAAATAAATATGATGGGTTGAAAGAATAGTGTGTAAGGTAAATTTTAATTACATCTGGCCAGTGTAATTATGAATTTACAGGTACACATCTGAACTTGAATACTTCATAATATTTGGGAATGTGAATACGTGATTATTAACACTAAATTCTGC
This sequence comes from Cynara cardunculus var. scolymus, assembly GCF_001531365.2. Classification (NCBI taxonomy): domain Eukaryota; kingdom Viridiplantae; phylum Streptophyta; class Magnoliopsida; order Asterales; family Asteraceae; genus Cynara; species Cynara cardunculus. Next base: position 18,561 of record NW_020201644.1, read on the forward strand.
AGATGTCTAGCTGAAAGAGTGGCTCGTCCAGAATCTAAGGAAAGGGAAGAATCACCCGTAAATCTACCGACTAGCACATCCAGAAATAGAGGTTGGGGAAGAGCAAGCAGACGAGGCAGAGGAAGAAGTCAGTCTCAGGGAAGGGGCTGGACCGAAGTACATTATGAACATGAAGAATCCCATTCAGGGAATGTTCAAGAGAGATCGGTGCCACATCCTGAATATGTAACCAGGGACTTGTTGGCTGAAGAAATGGGGAAGTTGCGGAAAACTATGACTTTTATTATAGGAGTTCCAGCCAGAGTAGAAACAGAAAGAATAGAAGTTCATCCCTCGATGCCAGTTACTCACAATAAGAAGGGAGATATTAAAATGTTTTTGGCATGTAAGCCACCAACATTCTCTGGAGAAAGAGATCCAGTGAAAGCCGTGTGCTGGATTAAGGAAATGGAATCAGTGTTCAACACCATTCGATGTCCAAAAATAGATAAAGTTCGATTTGCTGTTTCTGTATTAAAATCAAATGCTTTATTCTGGTGGGAAGTTGAGTTGTCGGCCAAAACAGATGTTTTACAGACTCTGTCTTGGGCCGAATTTGTGGAACGATTCAAGAATCAGTTTTGTCCTAAAACTGCTGTTAGACAAATGGAAGAAGATTTTCTAAAGTTGGAACAAGGAAATGGAACAGTTCGGGAGTATACCGAAAGATTCATTGAATACTCTCGCTTTGCTGAACATTATGTTTCAACAGAATCCAGAAAGATAGAAAGGTATATTTGGGGTTTGAAACCCTCAATCAGAGAGTTTGTAATTGCCATGAACCCCAATACCTTTTCATTAATGGTAGATGCGGCTAAAGTGAATGAACGAAATAAGAACCGACAGCTAGAAGGAAAGATTATAGAGAAAAGAAAATAAGAGGGGCCTTCATCTTTTCGAGGACCGAAAACGGTAACATATGATAACAGATCTGAGCAGAAGATCATTGAAAAAGTCTACTCACAGTACCGAAAGATTCATCAGGGTGAATGCAAGATGGACCCAAGAAAATATTATAAGTGTGGTGAAGCAGCTCATTTGTCCAGAAGTTGCCCGCCTAACCGTAGGTGTTTTAACTGCAATTCTCCGGATCACATTCGACTGAATTGTCCATTGTTAAGAACTCCACAGCTGACAATGGGGAGTAATGCGTTGGGTACTCGGGGAAGACCTACTGTGAATAGAGGAGGGCAAGGAGGGGATCGGGGACGATCCTTCCAGATGACTAAGAACGAGGCAAAAGCATCGCTGGATGTACTAACAGGTACATTCCTTCTGAATTCAATACGTGCTAAGGTGTTATTTGGCTCTGGTGCAAACTTTTCGTTTGTATCACCGTTGTTTGCTCAAACTGCATGTCTGAATTATGTGCTACTTGATGATGAGTTAGTAGTTGATACTGCTAATAGTCAAGAAACTGTTACTAGCATGTTCAATAACTGTATTATTGTTACTGGGGACTGTGAACTTCCGATCCGGTTATTTTCCATGCCAATGAAAGAATTTTATGTAGTAGTGGGTATGGACTGGTTGGCAAAGTATCAGACTACCTCGTTTTGTGATTTTAAATATGTATTGCAGGAGGTACAGATGATAACTATATTATTGTGATTGAGGGCTGTGAAGTTTCGATTCGGATATTTCCTATGCCGATGAAGGAATTTGATGTAGTAGTGGGTATGGACTGGTTGGCAAAGTATCAGACTAGTATTGTTTGTAATCAGAAAATGATCAGAATTACTCTGCCAGACTAGGGAATAGTTGTTATTTATGGTGATCGTCAGAATCACCATACCAGTATTTTGTCAGTAATGAAACTCAAAAAAGCATTCGAAAAAGGTTCCAGGGATGTTTGGCATACGTAATTGATATGAAGAAAGAAAAGAGAATAGAAGAATCGATTTCGATTATTAGTGAATATCCAGAAGTCTTTCCAGAAGACTTATCTGGATTACCACCAGATAGAGTCATTGAGTTCCGAATTGATCTAGTACCAGGGGCTGCACCAGTAGCAAAAGCACCATACCAGTTAGCTCCATTTGAATTGAAGGAATTGGTTGCACAATTGAAAGATTTAACTGGCAAAGGATTTATTAGACCCAAAACTTCACCTTGGGGTGCTCCGGTCTTATTTGTCGAAAAAAGATGGGTCTATGCGAATGTGTATTGACTATCGTGAACTGAATAAGCTGACAATGAAAAACAAATATCCTTTACCAAGGATTGATGACTTGTTCGACCAATTGGTAGGAGCAAGTTATATCTCGAAAATTGATTTAAGGTCAGGGTATCATCAGCTCAAAGTCAGGGAAGAAGATGTTGCCGTAACAACATTCAGAACTAGATATGGGCATCATGAATTCTTAGTTATGCCGTTCGGCTAAACTAATGCGCCCGCAGCCTTTATGGATTTAATGAATAGAGTATGTAAGGAATATCTTGATAAATTCGTTATTGTATTTATCAATGATATTCTTATATACTCTAAGACCAAAGAAGAGAACGCTAAACATCTTCGTTTGATATTGGAATTGTTGAGAATAGAAAACCTGTATGCAAAGTTGTCTAAATGTGTGTTCTGGTTGAGAGAAGTTCAATTCCTGGGTCATGTCATTTCAGAAACAGGGGTAAAAGTAGATCCAGTAAAAATAGAGGCAGTTGCAAGATGGGAAGCTCCAAAAAATCCTTTTGAAGTCCGAAGCTTTTTGGGATTGGCTGATTATTACCGTAAGTTCATTAAGAACTTTTCTAAAATAGCGGTACCATTGACTAAATTTACTCGAAAGAACGTTAAATTCCAGTGGGAAGGAGAACAACAAGAAGCCTTTCAATTATTTAAAGATCATCTTTGCAGCGCACCAATATTGACTCTACCAGATGGATCTGAAGACTTTGTGGTTTACAGCGATGCATCAAAGTTAGGGTTGGAATGTGTTCTGATGCAAAGAGGAAAAGTGATTTCTTATGCATCAAGACAATTAAAAGACCATGAGAAGTAGTATCCAACCCATGACATGGAATTAGCTGYAGTGGTGTTTGCTCTGAAAATTTTGAGACACTATCTTCTGGGAACAAAGTGTCAGATTTATAATGATCATAAAAGTTTACACGTCGGTGGATTGAACTAGTTAATGACTATGATTGTGAAATCCTCTACCACCCGGGAAAAGCTAACGTAGTAGCTGACGCCTTGAGCAGAAAAGAAAGAAGTGGAACCATTAAAGAAGTGGCAATGAGAATAAATTTGATCCCTGACATTCATAAAGAAATTCAGAAATGCCAACAAGAAGCTATAAAAGAAGAATTTGTTAAGACAGAAAGGTTGGGTAAGATGATTTCAACTTTGAAACAGAATGACGAAGGACTAATGTGCTTTCAAGGGAGAATTTGGGTACCATGTTTTGGAGATATCCAAAATACAATATTAAATGAAAGCCATAAGTCCTGATACTCTATTCATCTAGGCACCAATAAGATGTATAGAGATTTGAAATCTTTTTATTGGTGGCCCGGATTGAAGAAAGACATAGCTAGATATGTGGAACAGTGTCTGACATGTTTACAGGTTAAGATTGAACTTCAGAAGTTGTATGGAAGTCTTCATTCTTTAGAGATACCTGTATGGAAATGGGATCTCATTACTATAGATTTTGTCAAGAAGTTGCCTCGAACTCCAAAGGGGTATGACGCGATTTGGTTAATTGTTGATCGTCTGTCTACATCTGCGCATTTTCTACCAATAAAAGAGAAGTACTCTTTAGAAAAGCTAGCACAGATTTACATCAAAGAAATTGTTACCCGACATGGTGTTCCATTATCTATTATTTCTGATAGAGATAGTCGGTTTACTTCGAACTTCTGGGAAGGGTTGCATAAAGCTTTGGGGTCTGAAATTCGACTAAGTACAGCTTATCATCCGCAGACTGATGGGCAGAGTGAAAGAACTATCCAGACTCTCGAAGACATGTTAAGAAGTTGTATTACTGACTTTGAGGGATGGTGGGAAGATCATTTGCCGTTAATAGAGTTTGCATATAACAACAGTTACCATTTCAGCATCCAAGCGGCACCATATGAAGTGTTGTATGGACGTAAATGCCGAACGCTGTTATGTTGGAATGAAGTGGGTGAAAGACAGCTGACGGGTCCTGAAATTGTCCAAGAAACTTCTAAAAAGATTGAGCAGATCCCCGAAAGAATCAGAACAGCACAAGATCGCCAGAAAAGTTATGCTGATAATCGTCAAAAGCCAATCGAATTTTGTGATGCTGAAAGTCGCGGGTGTCGTCAGATTTGGAAAGAAAAAAAAGCTCAGACCAAGGTATATGGGACCATTCAGAATATGTAAGCGAATTGGGCCATTAGCATATCTGTTAGAACTACCATAAGAACTAAGTTTGATTCACAACAATTTCCACGTATCAAATCTGCGAAAATGTTTAGTTGATCCGAGTCTAGCTATACCAATGCCACAGATTAAATTAGACAGTAAGCTAAACTTTGTGGAAACACCAGAAGCTATAATTGACCGAAAGATTAGGGTGTTGAGAAAAAAGAGATAAATCTGATTAAGGTTCAGTGGAAGTTTCACAAAGGATCAGAAGCAACATGGGAATTAGAGTCAAAGATGAGATCAGTATACCCATGGCTCTTTCATTAAAAGAATTATGGGGCGGAATTCTTTTGAGGGGTAGATAATGTGATAAGGGTGGAATATCAAGGTGAGGTATACTTTGAGATAAAGGTGGCATATCAAGGAGAGGTGTACCATGGGGATAAGGTTGGCATATCAAGGAGAGGTGTACATTTGGATATAAGGGTGGCATTTCTGAGTGTGTTATGTAATATAACTCCTACTATTATTTCCTTTAGGATTACCGTGGTCTGGAATCTTTATTTCTTTGTGACTTAAAGGTTTAGGATCAGGGTTCTTATTGAAAAGCATAGTTTGGATGTTATTGAGGAGAAGATACAGGTTTGGCCTGAAACTTTAATTAACCTTATTTGATTTCAGAAGGTCTAAAAGTGGCATCATGATTTTCTGATTAGTACAGATCTATTTTGGGATTGATGTATTAATTGTCAGCAGAGAAATTTGCTTGGAAAGTGAAAAGTATTGGTATCATATTCTCACTTGMTCTCATAATTGTTATTTATATGAAAATTGTTTTTCATAAAGGTTTTGGTGATTTCACCTTGCGATATCATAAATAGGGTAACACACTAGACCTTTCGGTCTAACCCTCGTTTTGTGATTTTAAATATGTATTGCAGGAGGTACAGATGGTAAGGGAAAGGGGAAAATGTGATATTTTCTTATATGCAATTCTACATGAATAATTGTCTTTGATGTATAGTTTTGATTGATGAACGTTGATTAGTACAAGAAATGTATTTTGAATTTTTGGATTTTGTATTATGTAATGATAGATTGTTGTACTAAGGGACCTGAATGGCATATAAGCATGTATTTCCTTCTGTATGAAGTATGTGTTACATGCGATATGTGGTATGGAGTGTTACAAATGGAGATAGCTTATAATACAGTTGAAGTAGATCTTTGGGGTTGATGAATATAAAATCAGCCTCAAAGAACTCATAAAACCTTTTATCTACTCTCTCGACAGTGAAGACTTGGTATACTATAACGTGCCAAGTTCTCTGTTTGATGTCCACCAGCTTTGTAATATTCAACTTCGACATCTCTTCTCAACTTCTTTATTCTGTGCATGAACTGTTCATACATTATCTTGAATGCATTTGACTTCCTTGTAAAGGTATCCACATAGGTTTTTACTACCAAATTGTATTCTGAGATGAATAAATTCCAGAATTTGAATTCAAGAATCCATTCATTCAAATTTATTTATTCTTTTTCCTTCTCTTTCATTACCAATGCAGGGGCAACTGGTCTCAAAGTTGGAGAGATGAAATACTCGTGCGAAAGTAACACATCTTTTTCTAAAGCCTTCTTGGGATTCTCCTCTATTATTGCTAGGCTTTGACAATCTTAACACAATTTCCTAAGTTTTATCCTTTCCTTTATTTCGTGGAAAAAATTCTCTTTTAGATCTTCCTGTACATTAGTGGAATTCTGCATGGCATCAAAAAATTGTGTCAGGCCTTCAGTTGTAAACAGAGGAAGCGTTGTAACTTTCAGCTTATATAACATTCATGGAGTTTTAAAGTAGTATCATGGTTGATGCAGGAATACAAATATATAGAGAAGCTTCATGTTGTCAAAGGTTTCAGTTAAAGGGTTGTAAGCATTAATCCTTGTCAGGTCGAGATCTAATGAGACCTGAATATCATATAACCCTAGGTTTCTGATGTAAATTCCCATTATTCTTCTCAGCTCTACATCAGCCCAGGAGATGTTTGTTTTTTGAAAAAAGTTTAGCGGAAACACCTGATCTTTTAAATTTCACCTCGAAAAATCGGCATTGGAGATTTGATATACACAAATGTCCGCTCTGATTACTTGTAAATCCAAATAATCCATAGCAGCAAAGGATCTGATGTGGAAATTTGCTACTTCAACTATTGGACTTTCTATATTTATCTTTGACTGATTTCTCCTTAGCCTGTTTATCATCTCTGAGTACATCATATGCACTTCTCCAGGCCAGTTCCCATCAATTTCATGTTCAAGCAAGACTTTCTCCTTATTGTCTGTTAGGTACATGTGGCTGAAATACCCGAAGGAGACCATAGTGCCATCAGGTTTGTTAATATCCATTTTCATCCCTATAGAATCACTTGAATCTGAAGACTCTACTACTGGTTCTTCTTTTTGCTCTGGAGATTGAATGGCTGAAGGAATAAAAAAATTTTGTTGAATAAATTGAATAAATGAATCGACAGGTGTAAAAGAAATGATTGCAAGACACGAGTTCTGAAAAATATGCTCATGTTTGTCTTCTAGCTCATCATTTGGGTTTTTAAACTCCCCATCTATACTAGGAATGCTAATGGTTTCGATATCCTCTCTTTCCATCTTCTCTGCTTCATTTGAGTCTGCTTCAGTATTATCTACATCCATTATTTCTTCATCACCACCTTTCGCTTCAACGTTTTCCTCAACTATTGTATCTACACTAGATGCCATTCCCAGTGTCGTTGGCTCTTCTTGCCTTATTCTCTTAACCCTCTTTTCATTATTACAGACCTCTTCATCATCTGAGTCATCATCTTCATCATGTTTCCTTTTGGATGACTCGGTTTGTTTCTTGCAACCTATTTCTCAAAGGTCTTTTCTTATTAACATTGACATGTACCTTACATCTACCATGTCTGCCATCACTTCATTTAGTTGAGCAGAAGCGGAAAAATCTTCGGTGTTAGGCATGTAGGCTTTGGGAATGGCAGGGATGGGACTTTCTTGAGAAGCAGATGGAACACTTGGAGGTTTGCTTGGATTTTCTGTTTTGGCTTGTGTATCGGGGTGATCCATTTGAGACTACCTAAGGGTATTTAGTTGGGTGAGTATAGTAGCTTCATTCTTAGCTTGCATCTCAATCATCTTACGAGAGAAAATCTCAAAGTTCTTGGGAATACAGCTTTGGAACACTTGGAAGTCTTGTTTGGTGACAGAGTTTGATGCCAAGTTGTTGAGGGTGGTTTGGTTGGTCTCTGCCATCTTCTTCACACCTTCCAGTTGGTTTTCTGTTAGAAGGACAAAACTATCAAGGTCGTCATTTTTTCCCCAATTCCTTTCTCCATTGATGTGATCTTTTCCTCTAAACTCCTTATTTGATTTACAGCCGTCAATTTATTTATTTTAGAGTGAATCTTTGCAAATTCACCCTTACAAAAGCCACTAAAGTTGTTAAACTTTGTATTTGTGTCAATTATTGATAGGATACCAGGATCAACAAATGACCCTGCTTGCAATCCCACAGCAGGTGTAGGTCGGCCTGGTGATGTGACAAACACATCATGTATAACAGATGTACTTGGTAGTAGGATTATGTTGACGTTCATCCCACTAGGACTTCCACATAATATTTGACCATCCTTAGAAGGAATGTCTATAGGTGTTAAGACAGGTTGACAAACTACCTGTATATATAATTATATTATCTTATAATAATTATGTATACTATAAATATAATATAAAAAGTGGTGGACAAACAAAAGAAGAGGGGAAGATTTGTTGAGTAAATAGAACTTCTTCCATGAACTCAACGGGACCTTCTACTAAGTCACAAAGACTTGTGCCAGTGTAAGGAAGATCAATAGTTTCATGGTCTGAATTTGGCTCGATAGGGGACGGACTCCCCGACTCAATGTGATCGAAAGAATGATGAGGATGAGACGAGTGTTCCTCGATTTCAACATTGGCTTCCCCCAAATGAGGAGCTAACGGAGTATGTGTTTGTTGTCCCAAAATGTTTAATGATACATCTCTCTTTTAAGAAGGTGATGAGTGGGTTGGTGGGGTTGATATGAGAGTTGGTGGAGAGATAGCAGATGTGTGTGCCCATCTTTTTGGGGATGGGGCAGGGCCCTCTTCTTTTTTTGACCAAGATCTTTCTAAAGCCTCTCTTTTGTTTTTACCTCTTCTACCCATGATCTCGATTACATTTTCCCTCTCTACACTTTGAGGAGACGTAACCATTTGTGTCTCATCCTCAACACTCTTTTCTTTAGACCCCTCACCACTTATCCTAAGGGGAATTGCTTTTGGGTAGGGTCTGCCGGATTTGGCAGTCCCATAAAAGCACAATATTCTGAAAGTACCCTATTGTCATTCCTAATATATGCTCTAGGGGTGGCATGTGATTTCTTAAATTAGAAAGAGGATTAGATAACCTGAGTGAATCCATGTAGAATTGTGGGGCCATTTCCTCCTCCTCTCTTACTGGAATTTTTGGTTGTAAGTGCATTGCTCCCTTCACGCACAGTTGAAAGAATCTTTGGAATGGAATGTACCTAGGGGGGTTTGCAATGTATGCTTTTATTTCTTCCATGAATAGCGATACATAATCATAATGCATGTTGAAGGCTATTCCATGGAAGATCGTCAATTTTGGCCTTGATGCTTGGTCCAGGCTTGAGGCTTTGGGCGACAAACATCTATTCATACATGAGAACAAGTAGTACCAAACAGGTGGTATATATCTTTCCTCTTGAAACTACTTATTGTTGGCAAGGGATCTTCGTATCCCAATGAGATGAAGTCTTTAATCATCTGGTCCTGAGAAGGTATGGAGTCAAAATCTGATTTCCCTAAGACTTGATCTTTGTTTTGAAGAAAGAGCATCTTCCTTATGAGTTCAGGGATAGTGCAAAACCGTATCCTCCTACCATTTAATTAATTTCATTTTTTTCTTTATCGTATGTTAGATTCTTCCACCATTGTTGAAGATACTGAACAGGAACTTCATATCTTCTGGTGAACATCCTTTTTAGTGGATGTTGTTTAAGCATTTCAGTCAAAATCTGATAATAATGTTTCAGTTTTTCAAAGTTTAGGTTCAGGGAACTGTTGTTTTTCTTAATGAGATCATATTCAGGTTCTAGAAAAATAGTTTTGCTTACATCAGGTTCTCAATGGCTTCAGACATAGCATCAATGTGTGCTGGTTGATTTTCATGAGCATCTCCCACTTTGCCTTGAGATTCAACAGGTTCAGGGTTGTCTTTTTTTGGTTTGCCAATCGGCTGTTCATCATATGGCTTTGGAATCGGAGTCGGGTGATTGAATCTGGTGTTCGATGATGGGGATTGATTTTCTAAATGAAGGGAGACATGTTCTTGGAGCGCAACTTCATTGTTTTCAATCAGGATGGAAGTGGCCTGGTTGACCTCATTGTTAAAATCAGAGGAGGAGGAGGGTTCAAAGCAGGTTTTGGTCGTGTGGATTGTTTTATGGACGTTCGATTGTGAGTTAGCCATTGATGGTTTGCTTTGGTATTGTTGACCCTCTCTCTTAGTGATTTGATGATGATCCCTTTTACCTTATACGAAGTATTATTGTCTCTGTCTTTGAGTTCCAGCGATCATCACTGAGTCTGTTCAGTGATCGCTGAGACATGTATTGTAAATCCATCAGTAACATCGATACTTCAAGAAGATAAAATTCACACCAAAGAACCTTCAGCGAAAGTTGAATACTAAAACTGAAGATTAGAGACTGGCGCATTCGTGATCTAAAACGGCATTCAGTGATTACAACCTAGTCAACATATGTGTGAAGACTGCCCAAGCCTTAAAGAATGCTGAAGAGACCTTCAGGGTTATTCCAGCATTTAGTGATCTGTAATAACCCGAAAGAAAAAAAAAGGGAAAATAAAGAAAAGAAATAATTGTTGGTGGTTTCAAGTATTGGGTATATAATTGCAAGAAAGTGAAGCGTTAGACACTTAATTAAGAAGGCAAGTCAATCATCCATGTAACCACCGATCATTTATTCATGGGTTGTTTGGTATGCTTTGAAATGGTCAATAGGCACATATAAAAAGGATGCTAATGGGTAGCAAAAAAAAAAGGAAGTCGATTTAGAAGGATATCTAGTGGAGTCCAAGAGGAAGACTAAGGTTCGCGGCGACGCATCTAGTTCTACACCAATCGGTAAATGTTTCGTACCCGTTGTCTAAATTTTAATTTAATCACTTTATTCGTTCGATCGTTCGGATGGGTTTCCGTTGGGCAATGGTGGCCAACAGTCACCACTAGCACCTCCACCATCCTTCACAACGGTAATATCCATGACACTGGGTTATCAAACCCATTCCCTCGTCTTGGTATCGAAAGTTAGAACCTATTGGTTCATGCAAGCGTCGGTAAAAAAAAAGGAAGAATAGAAGTAGTAATCGTTATCGGTCGCTTGCTTAGTATGGTATCAAGGTCAATGGCTTGGACTATGTGTATATATATATATGTGTGTGTATACATATATGCATATATACAATAAAATTAAGGGTTGAGTGGAATTTGAAGTAGAGATGCGCATATATGCATTTCATGCATGTGTAGTCATGCATAGTTATGCATAAGTTGTGTTTGGTATATATATATACACGATACATATAAATATATATATATATATATATACTTGTATATATATAAGTTGAAATAACGTGGAAATTAAAGTTCTCAGCTTATGGATTATTAAAATAAATAGTGTTAAGGGAACCACTCGGATTATCTCGGGTTATGATAGGTAGTGGCATCATATTTTTGCCTAAGATTTAAAAGTACGGTTTTGGATTTTTAGGAGAGGAGCTAGCCATTTCAAAGATTGGTTTTGGGTAACAACTTGTAAGGTGAGTTATACATGACTTTTCCTATAAATGGTTGCACATTTTATTTATATCGTGGGCCTTCTACCTCCACGCAGCATTGCTCCGTCCTATAAATGGTTGCACATTTTATTTATAATTACAACCAAGCTTACTTGGGAATTTTTTACTATCGATTTTTGATATATCATGTATGCATAAGACGTTTAATATTCTTTTATAAAATATGTTCTGATTTCTTGTGTGGCAATGGGGATGTACTACAATATAATTCTATAAAAACGAGCATGCTTTGTGAGCTTGTCTAAGCCGTAAGTGCGAACATGCTGTGTGAGTTCGCCAGGTAATGCTATGTGAGGTAGACATCTCCCATAACGCCGTTGGCTTTGTGATTTATGTTGTTTAAACTTTGTGCATGTTAACCCATGATGCTCTTTTAAATCTAATTAATAACGTTGTTTCAGCGTTAAAACCGTGAAATCACTGAGCCCTAGGCTCACCCATATTTTTTTTTTAAATAATTTTGCAACCAGGTCAACACTTACTCGGGGGTACTAGCAAGGGAAAAGAAAAGGCTTAGAAACCGTTCATCGTGGAATAAACGCATGTCGAGGAGCGATATTCGTGTTCTTTTTAGCGATCAACCTTTAGACATTTTTTTTATGTTTTATTATCTTGAAAAACTTTCGTTGAATTGGAGTCTTTAGATTTGGGACAACATACTTTTGGATGATTTTTATTATAAAAAAATAATTGGGATGTTACAAGTGGTATCAGAGCTTTAGTTTAAGAGAAATAGGTTATTAATTTTAGCCCAAGCTTAAACTGAGATGGAGTATAAAAGATAGAAACAGGGAAAAGGTTGTATGCTTTAATATTGTTAGGGTTGGTTAATTTTCTTTTTAGTTTTGAAAGTGTGTTGGAAGATGATAGATTCTTCACTGTGGTTTTGTAGGAATATGTTTTATACCAAGCATACTAGGAGCATTGGCCATCGAGGAGGTAGGGCCGGAGGTAGCGCGGTTGCTGGAATAGGACCAAGGGGTGGAGTCGGGGAACATGACCGTACAATCTCTAGCCGCAGTTGTAGACATTCTAGGAGGTTGAGGAGCAGTTCTTGGGGTCACGTGAGTGTTTCAAGGGCCGAGTCATCTCAACTCACACCTTTAGAGGATTCTTCCTATGATCCAATAGAGGAACCTTATGAGGAGTACACCCCACGCACGCATACTCGTGAGGACTTAGAAGAGAATATAACGAATTTGCGTGTTGAGAATGTTAAGCTGAGAACATAATTGTCTAAGATTAGAGTGGAAAAGACGAAAGTAGAATTATGGTTGAACAACTTGCAAATGGAACATGTTAATTTAGGGGGAGAGTGAAACAAGGTGTTAAAAGAAAATGATGAACTTTGGGAGAGCAACCACGACATGGCGTGGAAGTGTGTGGAGTTAGAGTGGGAAAGAAGGATTGCCACCCGGTCTTGGAAAGTGCGGTTGGGAGACCGTGCTCGCTATTTCCATGGAGTGGCCTTGAAATATGTAAGCTTGACCAAGGAGTACTTTTCCAGCTGGGCACACCAATACCATCATGGCCCGATCTTGGGATTTATCTGGAAATACCGTCCAGGTAACACTTGTGAGGAATTTGTGAAGATCATTAACTACCCCACGGTCATGCCTTGAGTGAGAGGGTGAGAAAGAAACATAGTCTTGCGTTAAGTACTTTTGTTTTGTTAGGATATTTTTGGATATTAACCGGCCTTGAGCTTGGTTTATTTTGGTTTATGTATTAGCCAGTTTAGAGTAATAAACAAGACTTATGTATTGACTTATCTTTTGCAAGCAATATATTATCTTATTGAGTGAATGTTGGATGAGTATGTTATGAATAAATATGTTTATAAATGTAAATGTTTAACGCGTACAACAATAATGTCGTGATAGTCAGGAAGGACAACATCAGTTAAACCCGATGCAGTAGACCCACCAGATATAGGAGCTACCCCTATTGTACAAGAGACCCGACCAGCATCGGCTGTGGTCGCAAGGACCGCTACCACAAAGGGATGAGGTCGAGGAAGAGGAAGGGGGCGAGGTAGAACTCAAGCGACACAAAATGAACCTAAGCCCTCCGTGCCAGAAAGCTCTGTATCTATAAGAGGTCGAGGCAGGGGGCGAGGGCGAACCCGGGAAACCGCCGCTACCCTTGTGGACATCATCGCTCATGAAGTGACAAGAGCCTTGCAAGTTGCCTTGCCTGCAATTCTAACTCAGGTGCGAGAGGCAGAGCTGAGAAATCAGGAGGATAGGGTGATAAGCAATAGAAGAAGAGATAGTAGCGATTCAAACAATAGAGAAGACCGACATGAGAGATCAAGACCAAATAGTCCTGTCAACACGGGCACGAGACAAAAAGGTTGTAACTATAAGACCTTTCTAGCATGTAAGCCCCAATCCTTTGAAGGTGACCCTAACCCGGTGGCAGCTATGAGGTGGATAAAAGAGACAGAAGTGATTTTCAAAATCAGCTGTGGCAAGAATGACATGTGGTGAATTTAAGGTATTATTTATTAAGAAGTTTTGTCCTCGAACTGTGATAAAGCATCTGGAAGAGGAATTTTTGAGGTTGGAACAAGGAATCATGACAGTTCGGGAGTATACAACAAGTTTTATAGAAAAAGCAAGGTTTGTCGAGCACTATGTTTCGATTGAGGAAAGACGGGTAAAGCGGTACATTTGGGGACTGAAAGCATCAATTCGGGAATTTGTTCTCACTATGAGTCCAACCACATTTCAGGAGGCAGTAAACGCTGGGAAAATTCGAGAGAAAGAGATGAATCATCAAGATGCTGAGCGAGGCCAAATAAAAAGAAAACGGGAAGGTCCGAGCAATGAAACCAAGAAGCCAAAGTTTCAGGGTTCAAAAAAGAAGACATGGCAAGAACAAGCTACTAAACCATGTCCTAAGTGCAACCGTGTGCATAAAGGAGAATGCATGGTTAAGCCGAGGATGTCATACCGATGTGGGAAGCCCGTACATTTGTCTCAGGATTGCAAAGTTTAGTGAAGGGAGCGACTATGCTTCATTTGTAAGTCACCCAACCATATACAAGCAATTTTGCCCTCAGCAGAAGAATGAGTATACTACAGGTCAAGGTGGAAGTCGAAATGGAAAAAAGGAGGAAAGGCGACCTGAAGTAACTAGGTCAAAAGGAAGAGTTTTCCACATCACAACAACAGAGGCCGAGGACACACCAAACGTGGTGACAGGTACCTTTCTGGTCAACTCTGTACGTGCTAGAGTACTCTTTGATTCTGGAGAAAATTGTTCTTTTGTGTCTACAACTTTCTGTAATTATTTGCATAGAGTACCGAAGCCTTTAAGTTCATCCTTAGAGGTAAAAATTGCCGATGATAATAGGGTGATAATTAGAGAGGAGTGATGACTGCAATATTCAGATAGACGGTTGTTTGATTCCATTAAAACTACTCCCTATGACTCTCGGGGTATTTGATATAATAATTGGAATGAACTGGTTAGCTGAAAACTAGACAAGAATTATGTGTTACAAAAAGATAATTCAGATTGAATTACCCAGTAATGGAACCATAGTAATTTATGGAGATAGAAGAAATAGAAAATCTAGCATGATCTCCCTAGTTAAAGCGAGGCGGTGTGTAAGAAAGGGATGTCAAAGTTATTTGGCATATGTGATAGATGCTAGGAAAGAGGAAAAGAGTATGGAAGACATTGTTGTTGTGAGGGCGTTTCCGGAAGTGTTTCCGGATGACCTGACAAGTCTACCACCCGAGAGACAGGTAGAGTTTCAGATTGATACTGTATCGGGAGCTGCACCTGTAGCTCGAACACCCTATCATCTTGCACCATCAGAAATGAAAGAGCTGATGACTCAGTTGCAAGAGTTGTTAGACAAGGGTTTTATACGCCCTAGCACCTTGCCCTGGGGAGTGCCGGTATTATTCGTTAAGAAGAAGGATGACACAATGCAGATGTGCATCGACTACCGTAAGCTTAAAAAAGTAACCATAAAGAATAGGTACCCACTTCTAAGGATTGATGATCTTTTCGATCAACTTTAGTGTGCCAGTTATTTCTCAAAGATCGACCTATGGTCAGGTTATCATCAGCTGAAGGTCCGGGAGGAGGATGTGCCTAAAACAACTTTTAGGACTAGGTATGGGCATTATGAATTCCTAGTAATGCCATTTGGGTTGACAAATGCACCTGCAACTTTCATGGATTTGATGAACAGAGTATGCAAACCCTACCTCAATAAGTTTGTCATTGTTTTCATAGATGATATTTTAATTTATTCTCGCACCGAGAATGAGCATGAGAAACATCTTTACGCGGTTTTGAGGTTGCTGAAACATGAAAAATTATACGCGAAGTTTTCGAAGTGTGAGTTCTGGCTCCGAGAAGTTCAATTTCTAGGGCATATGGTGCCCCAAGAAGGAATAAAAGTAGATCCGGCCAAGGTAGGAGCTATAAAGAAGTGGGAGCCACCAAGGACCCCTTATGAGATACGAATCTTCTTGGGGTTAGCTGGTTATTATCGAAGGTTTATTCAATACTTTTCACAGATAGCAACACCGTTGATGGCACTAACAAAGAAAGGTGTGAAGTT
Source organism: Cynara cardunculus var. scolymus (assembly GCF_001531365.2). Taxonomy (NCBI): domain Eukaryota; kingdom Viridiplantae; phylum Streptophyta; class Magnoliopsida; order Asterales; family Asteraceae; genus Cynara; species Cynara cardunculus. The sequence continues at coordinate 34,496 of NW_020201644.1, forward strand.
TTATTGGAGATCATCTAAAAAAATGCATTTAGAGTTTTAATGGAAAAGTTGAGCATCACAGCAATATTGAACTTACCAGAAGGAACTGAAGGGTTCGTAGTTTACAGTGATGCTTCCAAGCTAGGACTTGGTTGTGTGCTAATGCGACAATGGAAAGTTATTGCATATGCATAACGTCAACTGAAAGAACACGAGAAGCGTTACCCAACTCACGACTTAGAGTTGATAGCGGTGGTGTTTGCGTTGAAGATTGGAGGCACTACTTATATGGGTGAAGTGCCAAATTTATACTGATCACAAGAGTCTAAAATACTTATCTGATTAGAAGGACCTGAACATGAGACAACAAAGGTGGATGGAGTTGCTGAAGGATTATGACTGTGAAATTTTATATCACCCCGGGAAGACAAATGTGGTGGCCGACGGATTAAGTCGCAAAGAAAGGAGCGATCGGGTGAAGATTAACGCAATGAGGATGGAGGTCACTTCTAGTTGGACAGATGAACTCAAGAAAATTCAAGAAGAAGCTTTAGTAGAGGGAAACTTGAAGGGAGAGAGAATGGTAGGGGTTGGTCTGTTGCTTGAACATAATAATCAGGGGTTAAAGTGTTATAAAGGCATAATTTGGATTCCTCGCTTAGGCAACTTCCATAACCAAGTGTTAGACGAAGCCCATAAATCTCGATATTCTATCCATTCGAGTAACAATAAGATGTATCGAGATCTTCGTCAATCTTACTGGTGGCCACGGATGAAGAAAGACATAGCCCATTATGTCGAAAGGTGTTTGACATGTCTACAAGTCAAAGTTGAACATCAACGACCATATGGTAAGCTACAACCCCTTGAAATTCCGATATGGAAGTGGAACCACATCACAATGGACTTTGTGACAAAACTCCCAAGAACACCAAAGGGTTATGATGCTATCTGGATAATCGTTGATAGACTCACGAAGTCTACACATTTTCTTCCAATTAAAGAAACGCACTTGATGGAAAGACTAGCTAAGTTGTATATAGACGAGATTGTGACTCGTCATGGTATTCCATTATCAATAGCCTCTGATAGGGACAGTCGGTTCACATCTACTTTTTGGCAAAGCTTTCAAAGACAGATTGGGTCACGAGTAAAGCTAAGTATAGCCTATCACCCGTAAACAGATGGTCAAAGCGAGAGGACCATTAAAACTTTAGAAGATATGTTGCCGGCATGTGCTATCGATTTTGCAGGGTCATGGGAAAGCCATCTTCCATTGATAGAATTTTCCTATAACAATAGCTATCATGCTAGCATTCAAGTCGCACCATATGAAGCTTTGTATGGGAGAAAGTGTCGGACACCATTATGTTGGAATGAGGTAGGTGAAAAACAATTGGCTGGGCCCGAAATTGTCCAGCAAACTACTGATAAAATAAAACAGATAAGAGAAAGGGTAAAGGTAGCACAAGATAGACATAAAAGCTATGCCGATAAAAGACGGAAGCCGATAGAATTCCAAGTTGGGGACAAAGTTATGCTTAAGATTTCACCATGGAAAGGCGTAGTTCGTTTTGGAAAACAAGCGAAGCTAAGTCCTCGTTATATCGTACCTTACAAGATAACTGAAAGGGTAGGTGAGGTTGCCTATAAGTTGGAACTACTTGAAGAACTTCAAGGCATCCATGGCACATTTCACGTATCTAATTTAAAAAAGTGTTTGGTGGATGAGAGCACTAAGGTAACTCTTAAGGATATAAAGGTGGACAAGACACTAAGTTATATTGATGAGCCAGAGGCAGTTACCGATAGAAAAATGAGGAAGCTAAGAAACAAAGAAATTGCATTCGTGAAATTCCAATGGAAACATCATAGGGGGTAGAAAGCAACTTGGGAACCAGAGAAGAATATGAGGTTGAAATACCCCTATTTATTTGAGTAGGGCAAATTTCGAGGACGAAATTTCGTTAAGGGGGAAAAGTTGTAATAACCCGAAAGAAAAAAAAGGAAAAAAAGAAAAAAATAATTGTTGGTGGTTTCAAGTATTGGGTATATAATTGCAAGAAAGTGAAGGGCTAGACACATAATTAGAAGGCAAGTCAATCATCCATGTAACCACCGATCATTTCTTCTTGGGTTGTTTGGTATGCTTTCAAACGATCAATAGGCACATATAAAAAGGATGCTAATGGGTAGCCAAAAAAAAGCAAGTCGATTTAGAAGGAGAGCTAGTGGACTCCAAGAGAAAGACTAAGGTTCGCGGTGACGCATCTAGTTCTACACCAATCGGTAAATGTTTCATACCTGTTGTCTAAATTTTAATTTAATCACTTTAGTCGTTCGATTGTTCGGAGGGGTTTCCGTAGGGCAATGGTGGCCAACAGTCCCCACTAGCACCTCCACCATCCTTCACAATGGTAATATCCATGACACTGGGTTATCAAACCCGTTCCCTCGTCTTGGTACCGAAAGTTAGAACCTATTGGTTCATGCAAGCGTCGGTAAAAAAAAGGATGAAAAGAAGTAGTAATCGTTATCTGTTGCTTGCTTAGTATGGTATCAAGGTAAATGGCTTGGACTGTGTATATATATGCATATATATAATAACATTAAGGGTTGAGTGGAATTTGAAATAGAGATGCACATATATGCATTTCATGCATGCGTAGTCATGCATAGTTATGCATAAGTTGTGTCTCGTATATATATATATATATATATATATATGATAAATATAAATATATATATATACTTGTATATATATATATATATAAAAGTTGAAATAACATGGAAATTAAAGTTCTTGTCTTATGGATTCTTAAAATAAATAGTGTTAAGGGAACCACTTGGATTATCTCGGGTTATCATAGGTAGTGGCATCGTATTTTTGCCTAAGATTTAAAAGTACAGTCTTGGATTTGTAGGAGAGGAGCTAGCCATGTCAAATATTGGTTTGGGTAATAACTTGCAAGGTGAGTTATACGTGACTTTTCCTATAAATGGTTGCACATTTTATTTATAATTACAAGCAAGCTTACATGGGAATTTTTTACTCGTTATTTTTTATATATCATGTATGCAATTTAATATTCTTTTATAGACTGTGTTGTGATTATTTGTGTGGCAATGGGGATGTACTACGATATAATTCTATAAAAACGAGCATGATTTGTGAGCTTGTCTAAGCCGTAAGTGCGAACATGCTGTTTGAGTTCGCCAGGTAATGCTATGTGAGGTAGACATCTCCCATAACGCCGTTGGCTTTGTGATTTATGTTGTTAAAACTTTGTTCATGTTAATTCATGATGCTCTTTTCAATCTAATTAATAACGCTGTTTCAACATTAAAACCCTGAATTCACTGAGCCCTAGGCTCACCCATATTTTTTTCAAAATAATTTTGCAACCAGGTCATCACTTTACTCAGGGGTACTAGCAAGGGAAAAGAAAAGGCTTAGGACCCGTTCATCGTGGAATAAAGGCATGTCGAGGAGCGATATTCGTGTTCTTTTTAGCGATCAACCTTTAGACACTTTTTTACGTTTTATTATCTTGAAAAACTTCCGTTGCATTGGAATCTTTAGACTTGGGACAACATACTATTGGATGATTGTTATTATAAAAAAATAATTGGCATGTTACATGATCAAATGAAGCTTGTTACGCAAGATTGTTTTTGTCTTGTCCTTCAACACACAAAGGACAAACCCATACCCTTTCTAGAGTATAGTACGGTGCAGAGCCGATTAGTTGACTCTACTACCTACCAACTCCCCGAAAGGATGTGTGTTCATGAATTGACTTTTGTACTATTCATTATAGCAAAGGACAAGTCTCTAAAGGCTTGACGCGTGTTCAAACTCTACTGCATTGCCTTAAATGTGCATTTAATGCAACGGGTATATATAGATGTGCTCTATCTCCATGTAGAGATACCTTAATCCTTACATGCATACGTGAAAGAACACACACATCTAAGAACACAATACACTTATCTTCAATGAAAGTTAGAATCCCTTTTCAAGTATTCTAAATAGTTTTTACCCAGAAAGAACTCATTTTCTTCTTAGTCTTAAACAACAAATCTTTTCAATTTGCGAAGAACATTGTGTGTAACTTAGATTGTTTTGATAGGTTATCTTTACCTTATCTTTTCCACATACAATCTTGTAAAGTTTATATTGATCGTTCTTTAACAATATATATTTTTAATTTGAAACATTTACTGTGTTTGTATTCATCACCCCTGTTCTACAAAATGTTTCTAAATATCTTGTAGACCCTAATGGGACCAACAAGTGGTATCAGAGCAGTGTTTTCTTTTCGTGTTTAGTTGTTTTTCTGCATTATATTATCTCTTTCTTTATATAATTTTACTGCTTTCAAATGGCTTTAGAAAATACAAACACATATTTTCATGACAATGGCTCTCTTGCCAAACCTCCCCGATTTATCCGAGACAACTTTAGTCTTTGTAAGAATCGGATTTCCCTCTTTCTGGAAGGTGTGGATCCTAAAATTCGACACTACATAGAAAATGGACCGTATGATCCATACGTTATTTCTCCGACTGTTCCTGAAACAGCTACGACTGTCGCGATTTCTGAACGACAGATTCCAAAGCTCCCTCATCAATGGAATGATAAAGACAAGAAGAAGATAACTTTAGACACTCATGCAAGGTCTATAATAGCTTTGTCTCTACCTGATGAGGTTTTTCATTCTGCAATGAAACTTAGAACCTCGAAATCCATGTGAGACACTTTAAGTGTTCAATATGAAAAAACCTCTAAGGTTCAAGAATCGAGGAAGATTAATTTTGTAAGACAATACGAAAGCTTTTTCTGTGCAAAGTTTGAGACATTGTATGAAGTACACCAATGTTTTAGTTGTCTTTTTAACGAGTTAAGGACCGTCGGTAGGGAATATTCCAATTCTTAATCTTTAACGAAGTTTTTGGAATGTTTACCTAAGTCTTGGGATACTTATGCCATGTGTCTCAAGATGTCCAATGACATGTCCTCTCACTCTCTCTCAGCACTCTATATGGAATACTGCTCAATCATGAGCAGTCTCGACAGTTGAAAAGGAATCTAATCAAGGATTCTATAGAAATGAAGAGCTATCTGTTAGCTCTGATCTCTAAAGATACTTCAGCTGAGCTCCCATCTTCTTCTTCTTATTCTTCTTCAGTTATTCCTCCTGTTGTTATCACTGAGTTTGATTCTACTAACTCAGCGGATCTATCAGAGTCTAATCTTGCAGACTTTGATGAATCACTAGCGCTGTTAACTAAATAATTTAGAAGATTCTCAAGAAAAGTAACTTCCACAGATCTCCATCGCTGACCATCAAGGAAAAGCCAAAGTCTGATAATATAGACAGGGCTTCAGTGATCTGCTACAATTGTCACCGCAAAGGTCACTTTGCTGGTGAGTGCAGGTCTAAGAAGGCTGTGACGCCATGTTCTAAAACCCCATCCTCATTTAGATCTAATGATGACAAATACTTGAAGCTGAAGGAAATGTACAAGAAGATGAAGAGTTCCCAGCGAAAGGCCAAAGGTCTTGTCGTTGAAGAGCATGATTGGGCTGATTCATCTGATGAGATAAGGAAGACACAACCTATCTCTGCTTGATGGGCAAGGATGTCAAAGAAGAATCTTCTAAGACGTCAACTTTTCATGATCCCTCATCATCTTCACCTACTCAGGTATATCTCTTGAATGAACCCTCTTCTTCTTCCTCTTCTAGCCTATCAACATTAAATACGCTGACGGTGGACCTTTACAATGCCCTGAATGACAAGTCTAAAGAAGAAATGCTTAATCTCGATCTTAAAGAACAGTTGAAGATTTTTCATTTAAGGATCAAAGAGTTGACTAAGATTGAAGAATATCTTAAAGATCAGGTCATAGTGAACCAAACCATCATTATCGAATTCGAACAGGCTATCGCTGAGCGTGAGCAAGCAATTGCTGAACTCAGGGCTGAAAAGGCTACCATTGAAAGATGGTGCAAAACCTCTGTCAAAGCCTCTGAGATCATTAATGCTCAGATTCCTGCCAAGATAAATACTTGTTGATCGCAGATCTCTTAATAACACTAATATTTAAGCTATGAATAACCTAAATATGTCGTGTATATGAAAGAGTGAAAAACACTCAAGAACACAATAAGAATATTAAAGAATATAATTGAGTGCTAAATGATTCACTTTTATTTAAATGATTAGGCGGAAAGTGTAAAGGATTACATGAAAGGTAAAACCTATTTGTACTAGAAAGATAATTATGGAGATTACTATCTATGGAAAATATTTAGCAAATCTCTTATAAAAAGGAAAGCAATCTAGACTAATGGAAAACAAATAAAGCTAAGTATGAAATGAAAAATCCAGCTGTTGATTTGTCATCCCCAACTGTCGTCTATGGTGCGTGTTCAACCATGTCCTTGCGATCTTTTTCATCGGGTGCCTCTGGTTGAACTATTGTGGAAAACTGCAAGTGTTGGTAACCAGAGGGGTTATGGAGATGCGCAGTTCATCGAACCTATGGACGTTCATCGCACCTCTGGTTGTATTGGACACTTAGTCTTTTTGCTTGAAAGTCTTCCATCGGCCTTCTGCTCTTTCACCCTTGTTGTTTTTCATTACTTTTACAGATATGATTTATGGGGTCTAACAATCTCCCCCTAAGTAATGAAATTACAAACACTTACTAGTCTATGAACAATTAAAGGATAAGTGAAAGACAGAGGCTAAACTAAAAGAAAAATATCGTTTGCCAAATTTTTTCATTGGACAAGGTGTTGGATGAATTCTTACAAAAGCGATGCAATGGAAATGAAATTACATAACAAAAATAGTTTATTCATGGTCTCCTCTAGATATCTTCTAGAAATGCATCATCAGTCCTCTGAATTGAATGACTGTGGAGATGCCATGAATGAGTTCCTATCCTTCTCTCATCGGCACATAAGGTCTGCCTAGTCTCTCTCTGATGACATTCTGAAACCATTCAAGTGTAGTGGTTGAATACTTGAAGGCCTCGGTTAGTCTGAATTAATGCTCCAGTTGATGTATTTCTGCTTCTGTGGGATCTGGTTGAGTTGGCTGTTGTTGAGGTAAAGTGGGTTTAGTTATGATGGGTTCTGGTTGAGGAGGTGTTAGTGAAAGAATGAAGGGTTGGTTTATTTCTGGCTGGGGGGAAGGTGGGTTTTTAGAGGATGAAGAACTCACCACGATTGGTGAGAACTCATTGGTTGTAGGTAATGGTTCTTAGGTGCAAGCTAAGGGAACATGTACATTATGTACATCTTCAGAGGGCTGAGCCTCTGGTTCCCTAGCTTGAGTTGCTTGGGTTCCTATGGTGCTTTGTGTTTGTTGGCTTTGAGTTGGTGGAAGTGGTGGTGCAACTGTTTCCATCGATGATTATGCCTGGTTCTCCCCCTCATGAGGACCTAGACCATGATTATCTTGGTCAGGATCCTTATGCCTCTGCCTCTTAGGGGGCGGCTTGATGAGCAGGATGCTCTGCTCCTTTTCTTGTTCACCCTGAAGGAAGCGAGATACTCCCCTAGGGCCTTCTTTCTACGAGTCTCCCCCATCGATCAGAGGAGGGAGTTGGTGCATGCTTGTTGTTATTCAAGGGTCTTGGAGAGAGCCTTGGTTGGTTCTACGGCCCTGTAAGCAAACCTGACACTAATTCCATTGAATGAGGAGATGAGTGCCTTGGATAGTGCTCTGAGGTCTGCTCTGGTGGTTGCGTCTATTGGGGTGGAAGTGGATGCTGAGGCGGGGGGAGGGATGAAGGTTGAGGTTGAGGCGGATGGTGGGATTGTGATGGAGGATATCATGTTCCTCACCTCTGCAGCAAAAGAGGTAAAGGCTTCATCGAATGATGGAGCTGCAGAGGGGGGGTGGACGAGGGGCTATTTGTGGTAGTTGGGCAATTATGGTGGTTGGGAGTGTGGTGAGGGAGTTGTTTATGGTGTTTATTTGGGAGGTGAGGGAGGCAATGGCTTCATCGGTTGCAGTTTCCTGGGCCGTGAGGGTTGCAATGGTGGCGGTGATAGTTTGGTTGCATGCGGTTGAGAGAGTGGATATGGTGTTGTGTTGTTGGACCACCAATTGTTGGAGAATCTGGATGCATGTGGTGTTGTCCCTCGCTTGAGCCTCAAGGGACGCAAGGGATTGTTGAATCGATGTAAGGTCGATCGATGGAGGAGATTCAACAATCATTGCCAAGCTGAGTTTAAGGTCATCCAAGGACCATTGAATCGAGTCAGCAAAGGCCTTGAACTCGGTCTTTGTGACCAACTCAACAATGGAGGTAGCCCCTACAACAACGGATGTTGTAGGATGTGCCTCAGTTCCAGAGACGCCTTCAACATTGCCTTGTGTGATTGTAGGCATGGAAGGACTTCCATCATGTCCTTGATTGCCCTCAAGTGAGGAGCTATCTCTTGATGTTGCGACATTAGCTTTTTCTTCATTGGATTCAGAGTCCGATGAAGAAAAGTAGACGTGTGTCCCCTTCGCAAGATCAAGTATCAAAGGGGGAGGTGCAGGAACAGAAGATCGCTCTAAAAGATCAATGGGGATATCAAAGTCAGAAGCAACACATGCTTTTGTATGTGTGGGTAGTGGCAAGCTATGAGGCGATGTAGCTCTTATTTCTTCATCACCCCCCTGTTGGGAGAGAGGTGATGGATGGTGTGGTTCCTCGGCTAAATCATCTCCAGAGTCCCGAAAAGTGGCCTCTGGATGGCTAGCTTGGGTTGGGATTGGACTGGGCCGCCCTTGTTCAATACTACTTTGGCCTTGATCGCCAGAGGTAGTAGATGTGGTTGCCCTTGGGGCCGGGGGATGCTGGAGGAGTGTCATCGTCATCATCTTCATCATCTGATGAAGACGACTCCTCTTGCGCTCCCTCCTTTGGATTGGGGACGGCTCTAGATGCTCCATGGTAGCTGGCCTCAGTTGTTGGCCCAACATGGAGCTCTCATATGCCCTACGACATACAGATATCTCTGGGATAACGCTGAGCATTGCCCTTGAAAAGGGCCTTTCAGTGAGATAACCATCCTTCGAGATGGTTGGGCAATGGCCGTTCATATGGTACTAAGGGGTGAATGGTTCTTTGCTTGGAAAATTATGCGTCCTCATCACGTCCCTTATGAATAATGCAAGGAAACGCGGGAAGAGCACCAATGAGAGTTTCTTTCCTGTGGCCACAAACTTGTTCTTTTTTACGACAGTGGTATGTATTTCATTGTATATCAGCAGGGCGTAGTCTGGAGGGAGGTTGAAGAATAGACCATACATGATGGTGATTATGTGTATGTTCCCCTGGTCCATACTCCCGAGTTTTCATGTAAGGGCTCGGTTGAGGATCGAGAAAAACATGTTCCACATCGGAGGCAGGAATTGCCTCTTAAAGTCTGAGGCATTGCGAAGGTCGCGGTTGTAGCCCAACATCTTGATGAAGCGTAAGATGTCGGAACTCGTTGGCGGCTCGGCGTATTTGTCGATCCCAAGCTCCTGTCTTGTTGGAATGAAAATGACCTTTGAGATTTTGGCGCGTGAAATTTTCACCTAGCATACCATGTTGTTTGGGACGTCAATGTCCCCCATGATCCCGCGGTTCTCCGAATAGAACTCGCTGGTCTGCCAGTATTGCTGGACGTATTTTACCGGCACCCCGTTGTCAGAGAGGGTGAGGGCTGGTTGTAGAATGCAATTTTGGAAGAATTCGATCATGATTGCAAACCTGTCTTCGTTCAGGTTGGTGCAAAGGTCAATAGAGTGGTTGTTCGACTTGATTGGCAGGAAGACGAAAGCACGGCTGTCGGCGCCGGTCGACTGCACGTGACTGTTGTTGTTTTTGTGGGATTCGTGGGAGGCGGAAGACACCATTTTTGAGAGAAGGTAGTTGCAGGTTCGTCTGAGTTCTTAAGTTCTTTAGAGAGTTATATTCGCGTAAAGATTAAAATAGTGGGGCCGAAGAGTTTAAATAGGTGGGTAATGGGAATGGTTTGGTTAAGAAACATATTATTTTAATAGGAAAATATGGTAATGATGGGTTTTAGAGATGTTTGGTGAAAAGGTGGGATGATGGCGATCGTGAGCCGTAAAGCCTGCTCACGAGCATAAATGCGCAAGTGGAGGTGGACATGTGTCAAATGGGGGTGTTGTCTTTTGGGAAATGAAGGGTTTCTAGAGAACACCCTTTTTGAATCTGTCAGGTGCGTGTGGGCGGTAAAAGACTTTTGGGATTTTTGAAAATATTTGAAAATGATTACTCTAAAGGATAAACCTTAAGAACAACGATTTAAATAAAATTTATAATTTAAAAATTCCACCTTTATTGGAATAAAAAAGTTTTCAATGAAAGATGGGTTTTGATGAGAAAACAAGTCATGTCAATGGAATCAGAGAGGCTCTGGATGGTCATGATAATGATTGGGGGGAATCAGAGGGTCTCTGGTTTTGAGTGATGAGTTTTTTCATCATATAATGTTGGGTTTTATGAAACAGAGGCTCTGGTACACAAACCAGAGGCTCTGGTTGTTCATTTTAAACCCTTGAATGTAAAACATACCATTTACGAAGGACCAGAGGGTCTCTGGTTGAATGCAAGGGATGAAAAACTTCATCAATATAACATTTTTGTGTTCCAGGCTCTGGATAGACGAACAGAGGCTCTGGGTGGGAATATGCATACTTAGTATTGAACTAGAGGGTCTCTGGTGGAATAGGGATGTACAACCAGAGATTGGTTCGACACAATATGGACCCATGATGATGAATGTGTAGTGCAAAACTCCCCCTCAAAAGATGCATGGGGATGTGCAATGAGTAAAAACTCCCCCTAGAATCAATAAGGAGGGTGAATGAGATGACTAGAGGCTCTGGTTGTGAATGATGGTGCATAAAGAAATGGATGATGATATAGATGATGTAAATGATGATGGGAATGATAGGTCTATAGGACTAGAGGGTCTCTGGTTCCAAAGACTTAGAATCTAGAGGCTCTGGTCTTTAGAACCAGAGGCTCTGGTTGAATGGATGATGCAAAATGAGATGGGAGATCAATGATAATGTGTCTTGTGATGACCAAGTTGGACCAGAGGGGTTCTGGTCTCAAAGAACTTGGAAACAAGAAGCTCTGGTCTTTGAAACTAGAGGCTCTGGTTGTAAGATGGATAAAATGGCTAAGTGAAATATATGAGAAAGTATGAGGGGAGACCAAGTTTGGGACCAGAAGGGCTCTAGTCTCACAGACTTGGAATCTAGAGGCTCTGGTCTATACAACTAGAGGCTCTGGTTGGGAAGGGGATACTTAGTGAAAAAACACGAAGTTCTTGCTTTGGACCAGAGGAGCTCTGGTTCCAAAGGCAATAAAATTTTGGCCAAAAATTAAACAAGTATTTCTAATTGGCCAGAGGCTCTGGTCTTTAGAAACGGAGGTTCTGGTTTACAGTACTTGGTGATGATGGCCATAATAATGTATCACTTTTAGGCATAACCAAGAGATATTGAGGATCTCTGGTTTTAAAAAATAGATTGCCTCTAAGTGGTGAGATTCAACATACCCATCTTGCTGACTAGAAATAAAAATCTTTTCTCATCAAGGGCTTTTGTGAAAATCTCAGCAAGTTGAATCTTTGTAGGAACAAAGTACATCTCTATTGTTCCCTTTTCTACATGATCTTTTAGAAAATGGTACCTTACATCCATGTGCTTAGTCTTGGAATGCTGCACAGGATTTGCTGAGATAGCTATGGCACTCTTGGAGTCTCAGAGGATGAGAATTTTTTATATTGGAATCCATAGTTCTTAAGCTGGGTCTTCGTCCAGAGAACTTCTGAACAACAACTAGCAGGAGCAACATATTCTGCTTCTGCTGTAAAGGTTGAAACACAATTTTGTTTTTTGAATATCTAACTCACCATCTTGTCCCCAAGAGTTGACAACTTCCAAATGTACTCTTTCTATCAAGCTTGCAACCTGCATGATCTGTATCTGTGTAGGAAATTAGATCAAAGCTAGAGTTCTTAGGATACCAGAGACCCAATGAAGGGGATCCTTTGAGGTATCTAAAGATCCTCTTGACCATAGAGATATGAGATTTCTTAGGATTAGCTTGATACCTTGGACAAAGACATGTAGCAAACATAATATCTGGTCTACTAGCGGTTAGGTACAAGAGAGATCCAATCATGCCTCTGTAGGTTATTACATCCACAGATTTGCCTGATGGATCAGCAAATAACTTAGCTCCTGTAGCCATTGGTGTTCTAATCGATTATGAATTTGAGAGAGAGTATTTCTTCAGAAGGTCAGTCACATATTTGGATTGATTGATGAAAATTCCTTCTAAAGTTTGTTTTATTTGAAGACCAAGGAAGAAACTAAGTTCTCCCATCATACTCATCTCAAATTTGCTTTTCATCAGCTCTGACAATTTTTCGCAAAATTTGGCATTGGTAGAACCAAATATGATATCGTCCATATATAACCGTACAAGTAATATATCACCTTTATGCTTGTTGAAAAGAAAGTTGTGTCGATGGTACCTTTTTTGAATCCATTGCCGATAAGAAAGGTAGAGAGTGTATCATACCAGGCCCTGGGTGCTTGCTTCAGCCCATAGAGAGTTTTGTCCAGAAAATATACATAATCTGGATGCTTTCGATTTTCAAACCCAAGGGGCTGCTGCACGTATACTTCTTCTTGAAGTTTACCATTGAGGAAGACAGACTTGACATCCATCTGATAGACCTTGAAGCGTTTGTGTACTGCATAGGCTAGGAATATTCTGATGGCTTCAAGTCTTACAACGGGAGCAAATGTTTCATCGTAGTTGATTCCTTCTTCCTGGCAGTAGCCCTTGGCAACAAGCCTAGCCTTGTTCCTTACGACTCTTCCATCTTCATCCTTCTTATTTGTGAAGATCCATTTGGTACCTATAGTCGTCCTCCCTTTGGGTAGAGGCATGAGGGACCACACTTTATTTCTTTCAAACTGGAGTAGTTCTTCTTGCATGGCATCTATCCAGTTTGGATCTTATAGGGCCTTAGAAATCATCTTTGGTTCGATGATGGATTACCAATGAATTGGTGATGAGGATGGTCTTTTGTCCACTTTGTGCAACATTGGGGTTTTGGAGCAAGATGGTGCAGTACTTCATCGGCTGATGGAACTGCTTGCTCCCCCTCAAAGAGATCATCTACAGAGTGATGCTCTGGTTCTGAAGACACATAAGAAGTAGAAGGTGAAGTAAGATGAGTTTCAGAAAGAGTTGTACCTTCAACATTGGAGACTTCAGGTTCTTCATCGGCTCTGGAAGAGGGTTCTTCAATGGGTGCTTCTCTAGAGACTACTTCTTCTTTGAAGATTTCATCAAATAAATGAGCTAACTCTGATTCATAGGGTTTTCCAAGTGATGAATCAGAGGCTCTCTATTGTAGTCCGAGTCCTGAACTGCTCTGTCCAGAAGTCATATGTGAAAAATCATCGAACGACACATTGATACTTTTGATAACAATTTTTGTCCTTTTGATGAATAGTTTGTAGGCCTTAGCAGTTTGAGAGTATCCCATAAAGATTCCTTCATCAGCCTTATTGTCGAACTTCCCAAGATAATCTCTATCATTAAGTACAAAGCATTTGCACCCAAAGACATGAAAATATTTGACATTTGGCCTTCGTTGGTTGATGAGCTCATAGGGAGTCTTCTGGTGCCTCTTGTTGATGATTGACCGGTTCTAGGTGAAGCATGCAGTGGAGACTGCTTCGGCCTAGAAGGTGATGGGTAACTCCGATGAAGCAAGCATGGTCCCTGCTGATTCCACTAAGGTTATGTTCCTTCTCTCCACTACTCCATTTTGCTGTGGAGTTCTAGCTGCTGAAAAGTTCTGGGAGATGTGTTAGACCCCATAAGTCTTATGTGTGGAAGTAATGAAGACAAATAAGTGATGAAGAACCAGAAGGCCGATGGTAGACTTCAAGGCAAAACAACTAAGTCTGAAGAACAACCAGATGGTCGATGAACTGAGCAGGGATGCGATGGAAAGAGCATCTTCATAGCCCCTCTGGGTACCAACACTTGGAGTTTTCCACACTAGTTCAACCAGAGGCATGCGATGAAGATATGAAGATAAGGTTGAAATAACGCCCCATGGAAGACAGTTGGAGATGATAAATCAACAGCTGGATTCTACAAAGTTTATCTTGTTTTATTAATTATCCATGTTTAGATAAGCTTTATCTTTCCCTAGAAGATTTGCTAGAAAGTCTCACTAGATAATTATCTTCTTGCTTAGATTACTAGTATAAATAGGTGGTTAGACCTATTATAATCTTTGACTCTTTTAACGTTTTTCACTATCATTGAAATAAAGTGGATCTTTTGACACTCAAGTATATTCTTTGAATGTTCATCATTTGTTCTTGAGTGTTCATCATTTTCCTCATCCAAACTATATAATTAGGTTATTCTTAACTTAATTATTAGTGTTATTGAGAGATCTGGGATTAACAATTGATATCAGAGCAAATTGATTGTTTTTTCAATCAAAACGATCATTAAAATCTCTCAAATCACCTTTTTAATTCATAAAAAATTCGTAAAAGATCTTCTCTAATAACGTAAGCTTTCTCTTCCAAATCTTAAATGGCCAACTGGAATTTCGCTTACAGTGTCGGTTCCCTCACCAAACCTCCAACTCTTCAAAGAGAAGAGTATCCACAATGGAGGATACGGATGGTAAACTTCTTGGAAGGGATGAACATAAATCTTTTGCGATCTGTCATCGAGGGTCCTTATATTCCATAGACTCTTGTTCCAAGAGTCCCAGGAACGAGCACCACAACAGAAATTCCAGCCTACTACATGCCCAAGGACGAGAAGAATTGGGATGAAGACGATATGGAGCGCATGGAGACTGACAAAAAGGCCAAAAGACTAATCATCATGGCCATTCCAAATGAAATCTTCCAATCCCTAGATGCATGTTCCACAACAAAGGAACTATGGGACGAGCTGGCAAGCCAATTAGAAGGAGGAGCAAAAACGAAGAAAAATCATAGAGCTCAATGTCTCAACGAATACACAAACTTCAAGGCTCTTCCTGMTGAACCGATTCAGAAGACGTACGATCGTTTCAACACATTGATCAATCAATGTCGTCGAAACGATATCTCTAGGACGAAGGAAGAAAACAATGTTTTATTCCTTAAAAGTCTCGGAGATGAGTGGACACAACTGTCAATCTCTCTCCAAGCAAATCAGGACTTAGACGGCTGGTCACTTCATGATGTTTGTGGAACGCTGGTTGCACAAGAGAAAGATATCATGAAAGATAAAGTATCCATCGGTGGACCTATTGCTCTTGCCGCTGAAGAAACGGATGTTTCAAGGACCTCCACCAAAGACCAAAAGAAAAAAAGGCAAGAATTCTCTAGTAGTAGAATCAGAATCTGAAGTCGAGATATCCGAGTCAGATGATGATATCAAAGCCTTTGCCAAGTCTCTGGCCTTGATCACAAAATAGTTCCAGAAGAAGTTCATTAAAAAGCCCTATGAAAGAAGAGACTTCAGAAGAGAGAAGTACCAGCCATCCTATGAGAAGAAGCCATCAAAATTCTACCAGATGGAAGACAAAAGAGAGGGAAGAGAAGAGAGAGAAGATAGAAGAGAGGAGAAGGAAGAAGACCGAGACGGAAGAAAAAATGACCTTCGCTGCTTTAGGTACAGAAAAATCGGTCATTTTTCCAAAAGGTGAAGAGGACGACTGGTAAAGGATGCTGATTACTACAAGAATAAGTTCAATACAATCCAAGAGAGCGAAGCCTGATGGCTGAAAAAGAAAATTGGGTGTCTGATTCTTTATCCGATGAAGAAGGCAAGGCACTCATTTGTCTGATGGCCATGTCCAATGCAAAATCCGCCTCTAATTCTGATGATCAGGTATGTGAGTCTTCTATCGATGAAACCAACTCTGCTCCATCTGAGATAGACTTAATGGTAATAAAACTTTCAGAGGACTTCATGAAACTAAAAGAAAATTTAAATTTTGAAAAATCTGAAAGACTTAAAGTGGAAAAAGAAGTAAGTTTCTACAAAAGAGAGATTGATCTTCTAACCGAAGAAAAAGCCGAACTTGTCAAGGAAAAGACTTGCATCGCCACTGTTAAAAAACCAGAGGAAGAAAAAATTGTGGATTTATACAAGCGAATAACCAAGGACTTAGAAAAGAAGGCAAAGGCCTTAAAATAATCTGGATAGAGACACTTAACTCAGTAGCTCTCAAATATTTCTTTCAAAGAGAAAGGGAGATTCTTGACCAGAAGCTTCAAGCCAATGAAATTCTGATGAAGAAATATAAGGATGCCCAAAATGTTTACGAAAAATTAAACGGACAAAAGGACACTCAAGGGATTGGATTCAATGAATTGGACTCCTTCATAGAAACAAAGAAATCCACTTTTGAATCCACTTTCAAATTTGGATGCATCCAAAAACCCGACTTTTTCCCTAAACCTAAAGCAAATTTTAAAAGAGTTAAAGTCGATGGAAAAACTGTCCTCTTGAGATAGGATTTTGAAAACATGGTGTACGAGAGCAATACATGTAAGAATTCTGATGAAAGGAACAATGCTTCCATATTTGAGACAGATGGAAACCCTATGGTTAAATCAGAGTCTCTGGTCGTCAATCCCACTTCATCAACAAGTGTTGTTGATGAAAAGGAGAATCTTAGTAAGGAACTGTCATCTGATGAATCGATGAACCATCCAAGTAATATTGGAAGTTCGTCTAAGTCAGAAACGATGGAATCCCCAACAGATCATTCTGAAAAATCAACCTCTGAAACCACACCTCCCACAAACATCCATGATAATTTTGATTTCGTGAAATTAGCGAGAGACTTTCTTGGTTCTGAATCCGAAGAAGAGAAAGTCTGTGAATCACCAAAGATCATTGAGGATAAGAAGCCTCAAAACTTAAAACCCTCAATGAAATATGATGTTACAGCATTGATAAAAATTTCAGACAAAGGAAAGGGAAAGTTGAGTAACAATAAGTCAGCTAAGGATAACTTAAAAGGCCCAAGTACTTCTTCTAAGTTCATTAAATTTACTCGCACGAAAAAATAGAAGTGGCCTGAATCTGAGAATTCTAACCACCACTTTTCCTCTCATTCAGCTGAAGAAAAACAATCGTTCCTCAGAAAAGAAGTAAAGATCAAGACCTCCACAAATAAAAAAATCTGAACAATATAGGAAGTTTGTAAAAACAACCGATGCTAGGACAGGATTTTCATCTCCTGCATTTACTTCTTTATTTTCATCGAATAAAAAGAAAGTTAGACATTCATGTCCAAAAAATCTTAATTGCCAATGTTTAGCTCTTTTACAAAACCTAAGGAACCACATGTTGACACATCGCTGCATATTTTCCAAACACGTGTATCAGTATAATGTTAAAACTTTAAAACCAATGAAAACGTGAAAAAGCCCAAGTCTAAGGGCAAGGAAAATGCAAACAAACCGAAGCCTACAAAGGCTAAGGGTAATAGAAATCAGCCCACTCCTAAGGGGACTGATGAAAAGAGAGAGGTATCTCCCACTAACAAACGTGGACCCATTATGAAATGGGTACCTAAAACCCCTTAATTTGTCTTGCAGGACCAGCATGTGCAACCATGGTATATGGATTCAGGTTGCTCCAGGCACATGACTGGTGACAAAAGTCAGCTGTCCTCCTTCATCGAAAATCTGGAGGCTCTGTCACTTTTGGAGAGAATAGTAAGGGTACCATCAAGGGATACGACACTCTCGTTAAAGGCAACATCTCCATCAGCAAAGTGGCTTATATTGAAGGTTTGAAGCACAACTTACTAAGCATAAGCCAGTTCTGCGGCAAGGGTCTTGAAGTTAGATGTCGGAAAGGTTACTACATAATAGAAACACAGCCCGACCAAACCATCATCAAGGCAAATAGAGAAGGAAATCTCTATCTTATGGATTTTCAATCCTCTATGGGACAAGACACCCTCTGCCTTGTATCTTATAAGAGCGATGAGAATTGGCTATGGCATCAAAAGTTCTCACATCTCAACTTTGATATTCTAAGGAAGCTAGCCAAACATAAGCGGGTCAAGGGGATTCTGGATCTCAATTTCAAAAAAGACCATCTGTGCTCATCCTGCGAGATGGGAAAGCTGAAACGGGCTTCTCATAAAACTATATCAGAAACCTCCTGCCCCAAGCCCTTGGACATGATTCACATAGATCTTTGTGGGCCCATATCTACACAAAGCCTCTCTGGAAAGAAGTACATATTGGTACTAGTTGATGAATACTCCAGATACACCTGGGTTGAGTTTGTAAAGAAGAAATCAATTGTTCCTGACCTACTCATTGGGGTGATGAAAAGGCTCCAAGTCCTTCTACCACGACAACTCATAAAAGTTTGAAGCGACAATGGAACTGCATTCAGAAATGCCAGAATCGATGAATATCTCATCAGTGAAGGCATTTCACAAAACTTTTTAGCACTCATAACTTCACAACAGAATGGAGTGGTGGAGCAAAGGAACATAACCCTCGTGGAAGCAGCAAGGACCATGCTTGCTTCATCGTAGTTACCTATCACCTTCTGGGCTGAAGCTATTTCTACTGCCTGCTTCACTCAGATTCGGTCTATCAGCAACAAGAGGCACCAGAAGATACCCTATGAGCTCATCAATCAAAGAAGACCGAATGTCAAGTATTTCCATGTCTTTGGGTGCTAGTCATTTATACTCAATGATAGGGAATATCTTGGCAAGTTCGACAAAAAGGCGGATGAAGGGATCTTTCTGGGATATTCTCAAACCGCAAAGGCCTACATAGTCTACATCAAAAGGACAAAGATTGTCATCGAAAGCATCAATGTGTCCTTTGATGACTCTACTTCAATGACTTCTGGACACAACAGTTCAGGACTTGGAATTCAACAGAGATCCTCTGATTCATCACTTGGCAAACCCAATGAATCAGAGTTAGCTCAATTATTTGAAGACATCTTCGAAGAAGAAGTAGTTTCTAGACATGCACCTACTGCAAAACCCACTTCCATAACCGATGAAGAACATGAAGTCTCCAATGCTAAAGATACAACTCTGTTGGATCGATTAACTCGGTTTCTTGGTATTAATTACTTACTTGGATGATCTATTTGACAGGGATAATGCAGCAGAAAAGATATGAATCAACCAAAGTAGAAATCAATAAGAACACAGTAATGAAGATTGATGAACACAAGAGAGAACTTCAAATGATTTTCAAAAGACGAAAATATTAACACTTACAATACGGAAGCACACTGAAATACAAGGGCCTACGCTGCTATTTATACAAGCAAATAACC
>NW_020201645.1:0-1372 GCF_001531365.2 Cynara cardunculus var. scolymus
AGGAATTAATTCAATCTGGAATTCTATCATTCGATCTGGAGGTAAATTTATCAAATCTTCTGGAAACACCTCAGGAAATTCCCTTACGACTGGTATATCTCCCATCTTTCCCTTCTCTTTCTTCATATCTATAGCATATGCAAGAAAACTAGCACATCCTTTTTGTACATACTTCCTAGCCTTTAGAACTGAAATTAGGCTAGAGTAACGATCCCGTTTATCTCCATAAATCACAACTCTTCCTTTCTCAGGTAAGTCTATATGAATCATCTTCTCATTACAGACTATATTGGCTTGGTTTTCAGCTAACCAATCCATGCCCATAATTATATCAAATTCCCTTAAAGGTAAAGGAAATAAATGTATAGGTTGAGTGATTTAAGAAGCTGTTTATTGAGCGATTAAGAATCTGTTTCATGGATGGATTATCTTCATAAAGTGAGCAGACTACATCATATTTTGAGCGGTTCAGAATCTGTTGAGCAGCATGTGTTGAACTAGTGAGAGTGAGTTTGAGCGGTTTATTCTACTACTTGTGCGGACTTGAGCGGATTAAGCTCCAAGTAGTGAGCGATTTTAATCCTTGGTGAGCGATTTAGCTCTTTATCGGACACCTCCTAAGCGAATTAGGCATAGTAGTAAGCGATTTAAGCTATGCTTTGACCGGATAAGGAACCAGCGATTTACAACATTTGTTGACCGGATAAGCAGCTAGTATTGAGAGGATTATCTTCATGCTTTGTGCGAATTACATCTTAGTCTTGAGCGGATATGAAGCAAGCTTGAGCGATTTATTTTAGACTTGAGCGATGTTGACCGGTTTAAGCTCCATGCAGTGAACGCACTTGAAGCTACAGTGAGCGAATTAAGACATCCATGCAGTGTGCGGTTTACAACTTATTTTGAGCGATTTATCTTGAGTGAAGTGTGTGATTTATAACCTGTGTTGAGCGGACTTGACCGTATTTAGAGGCTGTCTTGAGCGGTTTTAAATATGCAGTGAGCTGATTTTACTTAGTGTATTTTCAAGCTTGAACGATTTAAAGGCTGTGTGTTGAGCGGATATTGAGCGGATATAAGCCTATTTGGTGACCGGATTAGAAAGCAAGTTTTGAGTGGATTTCATGCAATATAGTAGGGGTGCTCACGGCCCGGGTTGATCGGTTTGGAGTCGTTTTAACAACCCAACCCAATGTTGGCGGTTTGAAAATTTTCGACCCAACCCAACCCAACCCAAACAAAAGTTCAACCCAACCCAACCCAACCCGTTCGGGTTCATCGGGTTTTTGATCACCCCTACATGGAAGGGTACAAAACAAATTACTAACTGCGAATAGTAAATATAATTAGTAATTATAAGCATCCAAGTTTC
>NW_020201645.1:1597-16283 GCF_001531365.2 Cynara cardunculus var. scolymus
TGAAGTTCCTGTATGCTCCAAACCGAAGTAGAGAACTTCGGTTGGAACAAAAGGCTGAAGTAAAACCAACTTGATGGCTGGGACAGTTGTGAAGAAAGCTGCTTGGGCTCAGCATCCTTGTCACAACACAGTAGCAGAAGGTAAGTTTCCATCTCTAGTCAAAATATTTAAAGCATTCCCTTCACCCTCAAGGTCATGTTTCCTTTTAGGGGGTCTTCAACAAGAAATGCAATGTTCGCTTTCTTGGGAACCTTTAAGCAAAGTTGCCCATTTCCCCATATCAATCATTACAAGAGTAGTTTTGTTCAATTTTTTTCACAAAATTTTACTTTTTGTTTGATCATAGGAGTTCTATCTCTGGGAATCAAGGGCTTTTGACTAGTAGTTAATAACTTTTCACATGCTTGGAGGGCTAAACTTTGCATTTCTTGTGAGTCAGAGGAAGTATACATATATAAATCAAAGTAAACATTACTTACAAATACATAAATATGAAAATATCCAACAATTTATGAACTGAATGTTCTTAAAAGATCCTCAAACGCCTGTAACAATGTGACAACAAGATTTAATAACTATCCCTGAACCCAAACATAACACAGAATTATGTAATAAAATGTGACAATTTCTRAACTAAATTTTGTTTTGTGGTTACTTCCGGAACAACATTCCAAAGAGGCTTTCGAATTAAACAGTAAAATCACCATTCTGGCTTTTGAAAACAGAATCTACAAGGAAGCTTATATATGACCACCAGAAAAGACGAATAACTATTAACATGTAACACCATACTAAATGTTAATTATAAGGATCTCGTTCCCAAACTAAATTTAACCTAAAAATCTGAAACCAACCCCATTTAAAACAATGCATGTTCACCAGAACTAGTCCATCTCCCATAACTTTTTAAAAGAATGCCCGCATAAACTCTAAATCGTCTGGAAAACAAAAAATGGAATGAAGAACGTAGTATAAACTCTGAATACACAGAAAACATGTGCAATCAAACTTCTCAAAATCCTTCCTTTATAAAATCAGCTATCTAGTCCAAAGTACAAAAGGAGGCAAGGAGCAGACAGCAGAGCATCTAGGTTAAACAAGAGGGTTCCCCATTCGTTGTGTTACCTTATCTGTGTAAATCGAAGGATGGCTCAACCACTCAAGGATGTAAATCGATGTTTCAAACTCGAAGGCTATGTCGCAACTCGCAAGGCTGTGTCGATGTATCGCAACTCACACACACAACTCGCTTCTTGGCCGCTGCTACTCGAGTGTGTTGCTCTCGGCCTCTCGCAGTCTCGCTTGCTGGCCGAACCGCCGAGGCGCCGAAGGCTGTCAATCGATCCGCTGGCCGCTGCTACTCGACTGTATTAGGGATTCAGTGTATTGTGTTTGTGTTTGATTTGAGTTTAGGAAGGAGCAGAGCATCTAGGTTAAACAACCGGTTCCTGTGTGTTTTGTTGCTTCCCATCGGGTCATCGGGTTGGGTCGGTTTTCATTGGGCCTAAACCGATTTCAACCCAATAGAGTCGGGTTACTTAATTTTTTAATCAATCAACCTTCGGGTTACCTCAGGTTAGTTTTTTTTTAAATCGGGTTGGATTGATCGGGTTCATCGGGTTTTTGAGCACCCCTACAATATAGTGTTCCATGCAGTGACTGTTGTACAACATGCAGTGTGTGTTTTAAGCTCATGCTTTGTGCGACTTAGACTCCTTGCTTTGAGTGATTTAAAACAGTCTTGCAGATTATGATTTGAGCGATTTATGTTAGACTTTGAGCAATCTTAACCGGATTTAGACTTTACCTTTTGAGCGTTATATCTAGTGTTTCAACTTTGACCGGATACGGACTTGAGTGGTAAGCAGTTTAGGCAGTGTCTTAACCGACTTATATTTCATGCTTTGAGTGTTTTAAAACATTCTTGAGCGGACTTCACCACACAGTGACCAATTTATTTCTTTGTCTTGACCGATTTAAGACATCTTTGAGCGGATTAAGAAACTGTTTTGAGTGATATAGATTTTAGCATTGAAAGACTTGGTTTCTCACAGATTATCTTGTAATCTTGCTTACTATTCTGTTTGGAGTCCTAGCTTATTGTTCATAAGTCTATTTTACTTGGTTACCTTGTCTAGATTTAGTTTTTGTCTCAGTTTTTTTATGATCATATTGTTGATTGAATTTCTAGGAATTGTGTGATTTTTTTAAAGTGTATTTCTTTAATCCATTTTCTTGAACTACATAGATTCTTCAGTTAATCAATCTTAATTTTCTTAATAGAAGATTTTCTTCAGAAAGAGAATAAGGAGTTGAAAGAGAGAATTACAGAGTTGGACAAGAGCTTACAGAGTTATAAGGAGAAATATCTTAACATGTTTTATGAGAATCATGATAATGTGGAATTTATTGCGAGTTTACAAAAAGAGCATAAAGTAGCATTGGAAAGAGTTGAGAATGATTTCATGAATAAGATTAATAAACTTGAGAAAACTCTGAGTTCTGTGAGGAAAGACTATGATGATGATTTGAAAACTTGGAGTAAAGCTAATAAATATATGTTTAATAAACTTCAAGAGTTGCAAACTGAGAGGAATTCTTTTGGGAAGAATATTAAAGAGACAGAGGACTTAACTGATAAATTTTATAAATCTAAGAGTAAGTTGAGTGTGTTAAAGAAATTACTGGAGTTAGAGAAGAAAAAAGCTCTGAAAGTTGAGAAGAGTTTAAGTTCTGAAAGAATAGAATTTTAAAAGGAGAAGAAGAGAATGTGTGAATTAGAGAAAAGGTTTGGAGCTGAATGCATATCTTTTGAAGATAAGATAAACTCTCTTGAGCTAAACACCAAAATGCTGTTAAAACAAATATATGATTTTGAGCAGCTAATCATCTTGGAACGTGCCAAGAATGATAAAGAGAAGAAAGACATTACAGAAGAGTGTCAGAGCCAAATACAGAAATTATCTGAAAGCATTGCTCTAAAGCAGAAGGCTTTAGATGAAGAGAAAAAGCAATTTGCTGTCGAGAAGAGAAATACTTCAAAGAAATATACAGCTATTGCTAAGGAGCTTGCTGAAAAGAAAAAGTGGCTTGACATCGCTTCTGAGAATGATAAAAGTAGCACAGATGAAGAGCGAAGAGAGTTTAATAATCAGAAGAAGAAGTTTGAAATGCTTAAAAAGGAGTTAGAAGGTAAACTCCTTGACACTACAAAAAAATTGTCTAATCTGAAAACAGAACTTGAAACTGAGCTGAAGATGAGAACAAAACTCAAAAATAAGCTTGATTTAGTTACTGTTGAAAGTGACAAGCTTTTACAGAAAGTCAAAGACTTTTCTTGTGCACAAAGCTCAATCGGTTCTCCTTCTCAGTGTAAAACCAGCTTCTATGACTGTTCCAAATCGAACAGTTATTCAAGCAGCCCTAAATCAACTATTTCTAAGAACTACTCTCGTTCTTCTAATCAGTATTATCAAGGGTATGTTATCGGTTCACCCAATTATTATTCTAAGGTCAAAAGCATTTGGGTCAGTAAATCTGAATCTGTTTCATCATGTACTCCTGTTGTTACTAATTATTTTCCTTGTTTTGTAAGATCTACTACTGATTTGATTCATCTTATTAAGAGAAGAATCATGTGCTCCACATGTAAATCAACAGAGTTTGTGAACAAGAAGATATACAACAGATGGAGTACAGACAACATATATCAGAAAGATTGGAAAGGTAAGAACAGGTATGATCACAATAAATGGTATGGATCATATTTTATTTCTGATCATCCTGTCCAAAGTGCTAAAAAGAATATTTCTAATAGAAATAGATGGTTTGGTAGTTACAACATACCCCAACCCGATACTAACAAAATAGGACCCAAATTCATTGGGTACCAAAATCTATTTAATTTGGTTTTGTAGGTGTGTCAAGTTTGTGCTGATCAAAATATCATTTCTTTGATACACTAATGCAGGGGGAGTTGTACATTGTCCAACATGGCTTCTGAAAAATTCAGTTCAGGACCCGTGCTTTACCGAGTGTGGTTTCTAAACACCCAGTTTAGAACCCGTGCTTAAAATGTTCCCATATTTTTTTTGAGCGAAATCAAAATATTACTTAAATCTACTTTCTAGGGGGAGTCTCTAGAAAGTTCAATAAATGTTTTTCGGAAAATAATTTTTTTTGGGAAACGAGTATATTTTCTGAACATGTATTTCCTGAGATTTTACTTGTGTAATTTCTCATCGATCATAACTCCAATACCTGTTTTAGCTATTCTTCAAACCGTTATTATCACGTCTCTTCTATATAAGTCATTTTCGGTGATAATACAATCGTCTGTATTCAAATGTTGATTTTTCTGTTTTTTTTTCTTGATTGATATACATTTCATTTTTTTAATCAGAATCTGTAAACTCGTACTAACAGATCTTCATTCATTTCTTTCGCATACCGAATAATCTGATCATTGTCGCATCATTCTTTCATTGATTGTGCTTAAAGCCAAATATCTTTATCAATTTTTATCTGATCATTGTGCTTTATCTGAAATATTATGTTTGATCAACTGTTTGTGATCAACTGTGCATAATGCTAATTTTAGGAGGGACTGAGTGCTTATCAGAAATACCTCTATGGAATGTCAGAACCGACAGACCTACCCAAGAGGACAACCATATATGAGTGAGATTAAATACAAAAGGGTTTGTGTGCTGAGATTAAAATGAAAAAGAGAGGGGTAGTTGTTGTGAGACAAAAGAATTGATGAGAGTTGTGTCAGGATTAAAAGAATATAAGAATCCTGTTCCAAACTTCAAATTACCGGGCATACCACATAATCTATTAGTTCTCAATTCTTTCGATACTAATATTGAAAAAGGCAAAGCCCAGGACAATTCTTGTCACAACCCCACCAGCTACTCATTTATCTCTTAACAAATAAGTGTTTCAATAACATTTGGAGCACGCAGCTCACAATCTATCAATTTCTAATTCGGAGAAAGTTGATATTGAAACAGAAGGATATATGTCCACCCTTCAAGTCTTTTTTTGATCACTAATTGAGTTTGATAAATTTGTGTAGTCCACACGGTTTATCTTTTTGAGTCTAAACAGAAGCATATGTTGCTTTATCTTTCTACACTACACAGATTGCATTTTATTTGTTAATTTGCCAAAACATTCATAGATATGCTATTTTTAAGTTATCGATGATTGAATGGAAGACCTGGTGAGATGAGCATCATAAAGTCTCATATATACAGTACATCCGTTGAACTGAGTATATCTGCTATACTCACAGGACAATCTTTTTATAAGATTGAAAACAATTTCATTCGTTGAAATTGGTTGTTACCTTCATTTTCCCTTAATCTGAAAAGATTAAACAAGTGGATTTGAAAAGATCTACTTACAATTTCATGAATTGACGGCTTACGCGGAGGATTTCATTCATTCTTGTATATGATGTAATGATTCTTATTTCATCATAAGGGGGAGTATGTTATAATGAATGAAATGTCCAATTCCAAACATTATAAGGGGAATATGATGTAAAGATCAAGGGGGAGTAACTTCAATAATGGCAAAAGACTCAAAAGRAGTGCGACTGGAGATGATTACAAAGATTATTCCGATGCTACAATGTCTGAGAGTTGTTGAATGTGAAGATCATTATTACAACAGTTTACTGATAGAGATTTCTCGTCGTAAAAGAATGTTTGTGATCTTATCTGAAGAAATTCATTATTGGGGAGAATGTTTAAAATTTGTTCGTTATTGTTTCTGATCTACATTGTCAAAAGAGAAGATCATCGCGGTTCTACATTCGAGGGGGAGAATGTTAAAAGATCTTTCTCAACAAATGATTGTCTGAAGTTTCAAGTTGGAGATTGTTTTTGAAGAAGACATAGTGTGCTTAAAGCATCAAAGTTCAAACAAGGTTCAACGCGCGCAAATTCTTTCAAGCCTGAATACAAAGGGGGAGAATGTTAGGACTGGAAATCAGTGATAAATTGTATTCGTCTTGAAAGTTTATTTTGCCTATAATTGTTTAAAAGTCATCGTGTTTGACTTTTCATTAGACTGCTTGTCTTTGACCTTTGTGTCATGTTTGACCCTATATAAAGGGTGATGTCTTGTAATTTTAGAGAGAGCTCCATTGTAATATCTCAGTTTACGTAATAGAGGTTTGACCAAGCTTGAATGCTTGACTATTTCTGTCAAACTCTCTCAACTCTCCTCTCATGTTCTTGAGCTAAAATCCAGATCTGCCATGGAGTTTTGAAGTTTTAATGAAGATTGATCAATATAGGGACTTACAGCCTCTGCCTCTAAACATAACAAGTTTTCTACACAGAGGACATGTATAGTCCAACCATGAGTCTCTGTATGAGATCCTAAGGTATGTTATCTCTTGTTTCATGTAGTACTCTAGGTTAATTTTCAAATTGTATATGCAATCCAATCACAACAACTTTGTACTCCAATACAGAGTTCTGGCAGTCCACGTGGCACTTCCCCACAGGCTGTGAGAAAAACCTCTTCAGTTTTTCTAACGTTTGGGCGCATTCACTCGAGTGTTTATTATTTTATATTTAAACAAGTTATTTACCCCCAATTTCTTTTTTACGCTTACAAAGAATTACAAAAGAACTCGTCGTCTTCAATGCTCCAACCGCCATTGATTCTCCTTCAAGATTTCAAACCAGTTTCTGGAACTCCAATCAGTGACTGAATCTTCATCTCGTTTGTCAAGTCAGTCATACAAACGCTTTCCTCAACCAATTTTAAGAATCAAGAACCGATTCTTGAAAACCCTAGTTTTCCAAACGCTTCTTTTTCACCAAGAACCTGCCACAATGTCGTCTTCCGAATCTAGAAACTCACAAACCCACACCACTACCCTGAAAACCGTTGAGGAAACCAGCCAAAACTTGGTTCCTCTTCCAATCAAGCCAAATAACCATGCTCTCGACCTTTCTCTCGAAAACTTTGACCAAAAATACCATCCAGTTATAGACATCCTCCAACACCAGTTTTTGAACCCTGCATTGACAAACACCGATGACCTTCTACCTGAAAGGTATATCAAGGAATTCTGGCAATCCTGCGCCATAACTGACTCCCAACGAGGGATCGTTGGAGACTTTTATGTCTCGTCTTCAAAGGAGTTCTTTAATGTTCGTATTTCACGGCCCTTGTTTTCCCGTGTTCTTGAAATCCCTACAAAAATGGACCTAGGGCTTAATGAATACGCCCCTCTCCCATCTGGGGATCAAATCGTTGCTTTTCTGAAATTTTTGGGGTAAAACAAAGCTATCCAGTACCCGTCTCAATACCGTCGCCAATTCCTACCTCCAATGTGGAACACACTGTTCACATTGGACAACAGATCACTGACAAGGAAGATTGGGAGCTTAAACATGTGCTCCATGAACATCCTTCAAATTCTGTACGACATCTACTTTGACTTGTCCTAGGACTACTCCTTGATACTCTACACAGAGTTCAAGGCTGTCGTTGCCAAGAAATGCCAGGAGGTGGCAAAAGGAAGGGAATTACCATCTCTGCTGTTTCCCCGCTTCTTGGGTCTTCTCCTAAGGCCTGTTCTTAACGACAACAACATCGACGTGGGTCGCCTACCCGTGCACAAAGTGAACATGCTCACTCACTACAAGCCCACTGTCAACAAAGAGGGCTACACGTAAGAGAGGCCTATCCCAAAGAAGCTCTTTGTGTATATGAAAAAGAGGGAGATAAGAAGAGCGTAAAGACGTGCACGTGAGGCACTAGAACTAGTGCCTCGAACCTCGACACACATAGGAGTAGCTGAAGAGGAAGAGAGAACAGAGGACACTTTAAGGCCTCAGGTAGAGGAGGAGGAGGTAATGATGGAGAAAGAGAGAGAGAGAGAGAAACAAAGAAAGAAAGATGAAGCAAAGAAAAAGAGAGTGGAGAGGGAGAGAAAGAGGAAGAAAGAGGAAGATCGTGCAGAGCAAGCTAGACTGGCAGAACTTGCTCGTGTGCGAGCAAAGGAAGAGCGAGCACAGAGAGCTCGACAGGCAGAGATTGCTCGCCTAAGGGAACAGGCCAGACTCAGAGTAGAGAAAAAAGCCAATCAAGGCTTGGAGCAATCCTCTAGCTCTAGCCAAGAGGATGACCAAGAGCACTTCGATGACGCTGCTGGATCATATACTTCAAGTGAGGAGAGTAAGGAGGAAGAAGAAGAAAGTGAGAAGAGTGAAGAGGAAGAAGAAGAAGAAGAAGGAGAAGAGGGAAAAGGTGCAGAAGCTGCTCTGCCTCAGGGCGAGCTAGAGCAGCCTAGGGTAAATAGGCACATACGATTCAAACTCCTAGTGCAAAAAAATCATTTAACTTCGGTGGTCGAGACACAAAGGTCATTGAAATAGAGGTGCACACCTCGAACCTTCACCAGCCAAACCAACCAGAGGTCGCATTTGCCTCTGGTTATGAAATCCAAAGGGAAGCCACACCTCAGGGAACACCCTCTTTAAAAGGTGCAACCTTTGAAAGAATAAGTGATATGTCTCCCCATATCACACCACTATCCCCTACAGAGGAATTCGTTTCCTCTGAACATAGAGTTTCCCCACCTAATTTAGAGCAAGGATTAGGTGCACAAGACATGGAGGTTCTCGACCAACCTTCTTGTTCACTCATGGAGAGTCCTCTGGCTGGCTCTGAACCTGCCTTGGATACTCTTCATGACAGAACAACAGTAGTGGATTCTCCTCAAGGAGAACCATGGGGATCTACTGGAAATCCTTCCCCGACCAACATCAAATAGGTCGAATAAGAAGGTGTCTTTGGAACAAGGACGAAATCTGGCCCATGTGTTGATCCAGAGGTTACCCAAACAGCCTATGTCACAAGGGAAGAGTTCCAATCCCTTGCCACCTCTTTGCTGTGCTCCTTGGAAGAGCTAAAACTCATCATGGCCCGTGTAGAGCCGTCACCTTCTGCATCTGCTCTGGATGAGATACGAGCATCCTTTGCAGTATTGAGGGTTGAATCTTTGATGAATGCCTCTCGTCTCGATACCCTACAGGAATTGACGACACGGAATACAGAGGCCCTACAAAAGGTCATAGCATCCATGCAGAGGGGTGAAGCGTCCACTTCTCATGATGCCCATGCGATCATCCCTCTTAATGTACCTGTAGATTACGTCACTCAGGGCACAATGAATGCTCTGGGTGACAGACTTCTACAGAAGGTGGCGAATTTCACATCAGAATTCAACAGCGAGGCCACATAAGCAATAGACTCTATCAAACGTTCTCTGGCTGCCTTTAACTACCGCTCGGACTTTGAGATTCGACGAGTTGGAGACGTAGTAGAAGATCTCCTCAAACTGTTTGAGGAAAAACTCAAGTCGATGCCTCAAGCGGAGGAGCAGAGGCCAAAAAGGACTCCTTTCCATGTGCCGAGACGTCGAAAAGAAGAAGACTTGACGATGATGAGACTGGTCCTCAAAATCATCGAGAGGGGGAGAAACAGTCCGCCGCTCCGAGTGTTACACAAAGGACCGCCCCTCTGCCCTAACTGCCTCTGCCCCCAAGACAACCAGCGCACTATTCTTCAAGGCAGAGGGCACCAAGTCAACCAGCGCCAGAGCAAGAAGAAGCGCTTCGTAAGGGAAAGATGCCCATGGCGTCTCAAACAGAGCCGACTGAGCAACAAAAGAAGAAAGATGTAATTGATCTTATCTTAGTCTATGACATGTCTGATTCAGAACCGGCTCTGTCTTTCTTAATAGAATACGCCATGGACACCGCTGCTCTAACAAGAGAAAGAGAAGAAGAGGTGGTAGCAGTGAATGTGGCCGATCCTACACTCTTGGCCATTCCTGTTGTCGTTCCTCTAGAAGGCGTCATGGTTCCTGCTCCTCCACCACAACAGAATACACACAGAGCTAGGGTCCCTGCTCAAGGGACCAGAGTAGTCACTCCGGCTATGAGGCAGAGGGTCCCTGTCAAACCAACCAGAGCAGAAGAAGAAGGCACAAGCAGCAGGCCAAAAAGAAAGCATCCCTCTGATCGAGTTCATAGGATCAAGGAAAGCATGGACGCAATATTTACGCCAACACCCCTTGACAAGCCAATAAAGGACAAAGCAAACAGCGAGGACATCTGCCAATTTCTCTACAACCTGCAAGAAGAGACACCGGTCCAAAAGATCAGTCTTCATCCAATGGTCCAAGAGAATATCAGGCAGAGGTTCCTAAATCGCTACACACAACCTATCTCTGCAGTCCACTTCGTCGATGGAATCAAGCAAGTCATCGACGTCAAGAAGCGTACCTTCGCGCACAACCAGATCGTCTTCCATGAGTATACGGTGGAGAGGTCTCGCAGGAATATCTGCAGGTTCACAGATTGTGACCTTATAAATCTGAATCCGTGGGATCTTCTATCTCTGTATTACTTCACAGACCACAAGAAGGATAAGGGGCTTAAATATGATGTGGCCAACTCTGCTATACGACAAACGATGACAGACCTACTCAACTTTAAATGCAAGTTTGATTTTCAACTAGCTCTGGATCTGGAAGTGGATCAATTGACTGTCGCTGCACCAAATGAAGATCTGCAGGGCATAAATAGCATCCCCTCTTGGACTGTGTTGGTGGAACCAAAAGTGGGAGTGGTATTTCAAAATGCACAACAAAAGAAGATATTTTTTCGAGATAACTAGAACTATAAGGAAAGAGTGAAAATCATCTTAAGGTCAATTCGTAACATGCTAGAGTTTCGTGAACTTCTTAGGAAGTTCATCAGACTTCAAAACGTTTAGACCTTATCTTTTGTAAGTTTTTTTTCTATCTTTAAATCAATGTAATTTCCATTCAATCGTATTGTACTTTTTTAGATAGTGAATGTAAATCAGAGGTTCCTTTTAACCTCTGGCTTCGATCAGACTTTCTGTTTTGTAATTCAAGTAAGAGTCTGCCTTATTTACACTTAGGGGGAGATTGTTAGATCCCAACCTATGAAAGTGTAAATAAGAAGTCTCTTACTCTAATCAATAGGACTTAGTCTATTGAAGCAGTCTAGACTAAGATCTCTTATGCAGAAGATCAAGAACCAGAGCTCTTACTCAAGAGTGAAGGTTCCATTTATACAGAGCCCATGCTCTATCCCCGTGGACGATCAAGCCTTATGTGCCAAAAAGCATAAGCACTTGACACAAAGCTACAACTCCAAGACCCAGAGCCTCTGCATATGCAGAACCTCTGCATAGTACATGCAGAGCTTCTGTATAGTACATCAGAGTTCTGGTTACTTTCTCCATGGAACGCATGTGCAAGTCCAGACATTCTTGCAAACGTCTAACAGATTTGAGGCGGCTTGACCAAGTCTGCTCCGCTTTTTAAGGGAAGTCAAAGATAAGGATGCAGACTAGTCAGCTCAGAGTTTTAAGCCTATTTTATAGCATAGTTGTTAGACCTAGGCGTATATAAGGAGGCTTCCTCCTCAGGTTCAGATTACCTGAGAGTGCCGACTTATACTATACCTAATTATTGTGAGATTATGATTTATCTGATTGTTCTTTACATTCATCAAATAAAAGCATTCGACATATTTAAGTCTTTTCATTGTTCTTATTTATACTTCAAATATTTCGATTAATCATTCGTGGTACACGGTTTGTTTTCATTCCTATTATTTATAAACTATGTTTTACTGCAAATTAAGAGTATCTGGGTTCCAACAACTAAAAATAAGAATGTCGATGAGATTAATGATCAGTTGATCGACAAGTTTTCTAGAGATGAAAAAATATGCTACATCTTCGACGAAGTAGAAGATGATAAGAATAACATCTATCCTATGGAGTTCTTAAACTCTTTAACTGTTAGTGGTTTGCCTCCTCATTACCTTCGTCTCAAGATTGGATGTTGTTATAACCAGGTTTGAGACAACCTAGGTTGAGGTAATTTATACATGTTTATTATGTGGATTACGTGAAATATGCATATCTAAGTAGAAATGCATGAACTATATATGTGAAAAGATGGCATGACATATATGATTTAAACATGTATGCATGTGGTGTGAAGCATACATAAGGTGGTGCACAATTGAGATAAGTTATTCGGGTGAAAACATTATTATRTTATTTAAAAACTTATATCTTCATGGTTAAGAAATCATGAATTTAATAATAAAAAAACCCACCACCCAAGATTATTCCTATTGGTTAAAACTTTCACTGCCTACGAGTTTTTAATAATCTTCACCGTCATGGTGAGAGTATTTAAAGAAATAAAAAGATAAGATTCTATCTTATCATTTCATTTTGAAGAAAAATCTGTTGAAAGAGAAAAAGAGTGTTGTGGTGGTGAGAGGTGTTCTTGAACAAATCATTTTGTTCAAAGCTGTTTGAAGAGCTTGTGATTTGCTGTGTGTTTTAAAAAAACTACAGAACCTGCGACTGTTAAGGTGAGTTTTTAAACTACCGTTGATTATAAACTGTGAGTTTCATAAATACTATTGATTATACACTATGGGTTTTGATGTTGGTTTTGAAGAATAGATGGCAAAACTATTTTGATAGTTTAAAGGTGTTATTGTTATATTTTTTTGTGTATTAAAAACTACTTTGGGAAAGATAAAAATGAGATTGCTTCTTTAAAACAGTTTTGAAAATGATATCCTGTTTTGAGGATTTAAAAGGAACTTGATGTTTTGGAAATCTTCGCAAGATAATATTGTTCTTGAGTTTGAAAGGTTTTGATGATAAAACTGTTGTATGAAAACTATAGAGAATATTATTTTGAGACAATTGTGACTTTGATCTGTCTTCATTCGGAATTAATCTATAGATTTTATGGATAAAACTATGAATGAGGATTCGATAAGATGGTTGTGACTGCGGTCCTTCATCCGAACTAATTCATAGATTTTGAAGAAGAAATAAGGGTGACATATCAAGGAGAGGTATCTTTTGGAATAAGGGTGACATATCAAAGAGAAGTGTCTTTTGGAATAAGGGTGGCATATCAAGGAGAGGTGTACCTTTGGATATAAGGTTGCAATTGTGTGTGAATATTATAGCTCTTACTATTATGTCTTTTAAGACTACAATAGATTTGAGTCCTTACTTCTTTGTGATTTGAGAACTCAAAGATATTGTTCTTATTAGAAATAATAGTATTAATGTTATTGAGAAGGGAAAAACTGGGCCTATGGCCATTGATATTGGTTAAGAGTGTTTTGGAACATAATGGTCATTTTCATGAGGAATCAAAGGGGCTCTGATTGTTCCTTGTAAGGAACCAGAGGGGCTCTGGTTGGTCCTCGTTATTGGACCAAAGGATTCTAGTTATTCAATTGGAGAATGAGCATGTTTTTACTAAATATACTAATTAGACCAGAGGCTCTGTATCTATTGATAAGAGATTCTATGTCAAAATCATATTTTAGAAGTTTTAAGAAAAAGAGTTTTATACTTAGAATCTTTTTATGAAAAAACAGACCAGAGAAGCTCTGGTTGACTTACACGTTGAACCAGAGGGGTTCTGGTTGATCATGTCTTTTGGAACCAGAGGCTCTGGTCGAACATGAACTCTTCATAATTACTCTTTTTATGAAAAAAGCTATCTTATTGATAGAAAGTTTAACTAAAGACCATTTTAAGAAATTATATGAGTCAGAAGTTCTGGTTAGTGCAACCAGAGGGGCTCTGGTCGAGGAACCAAAGGTTCTGGAAAAGAGACCAGAGGGGCTCTAGTCTTGATTATTGAAATATATATTCCAAGTGTGGTTTGGAACCAGAGGCTTGATGGACCAAAACAAAATCTGATTTTATTCCGCATGTTGTGAAATGATTATTTGATAAATGTTTTGGTGATCTTCACCCTGCATTACATTAAAGGGAACCTCACTAGACATTCATGTCTAACCCTCATTTCGTGTTTTCAAAATATGTGTGCAGGTAATGATAATAAGGGAAAGAGTATTATGTGAATTACTTCCCTATATGCTTAGCTGTTTTGGAAGCATAGATGCTAGGATGCAAGAACTTGTACTTTTGGAATTTTTGGGTTGCGTATTTTATATTATAGACTCTTGTATCAAGGACCTATGTGGGGAAAAACATGTATTCTATATATGAAATATGTGTTATATGCAATGTATGGATTTGGGGGTGTTACAGAGATGGTATCAGAGCCTGAGTTTAAGGGATTTAGGTATTCATATGCATGATACCTAGACTTAAACTATTTCATTGCATATTAGGGTCCCAGACATAGTTAGCACCTTTGGAATAAATGTAATAAATTAAGAGGTCAATGTGTAAGGTATTTTCGGATTACATCTGGCCAATGTAATTTTGAATCTAT
The DNA here is from genome assembly GCF_001531365.2 of Cynara cardunculus var. scolymus. Taxonomy (NCBI): domain Eukaryota; kingdom Viridiplantae; phylum Streptophyta; class Magnoliopsida; order Asterales; family Asteraceae; genus Cynara; species Cynara cardunculus. The sequence goes on from NW_020201645.1 coordinate 15,966, forward strand.
AGGTACATAACTGAACTTGGACACTTTATTATATTTGGGAATGTGAAAATATGTGTTTTTAACTTTGATATCTACAGATGGCTAGTAGATCAAGAAGGTCAGAAAGGATCCCCCGCCCCAATGAAGAAGAATCCCCTGTTGCTCCTATTGGCACCTCTGAGGACAGAAACAGAGGCAGAGGTAGAGGCAGAGGTTGGGGGCAGACCAGAGGCAGATTAAGCCAACCAGAAATTAATATGAATCAAGCAGAATCAAACTCTGAAAATATGAATCAAGAACGGATGTCTCACCCAGAATATGTAACAAGAGACATATTAG
>NW_020201645.1:18590-20394 GCF_001531365.2 Cynara cardunculus var. scolymus
TCACCACGCTTGGTAGGAACATTTATCAAAAACTCATTCCATACCTAAACAGACTTACGTCACCACGCTTGGTAGGAATATTTCATTTATTTTCAAAGATATAAAATAACCATTTTTATGAATCATAAATAAATGAATAAATATTTAAAAACTTATAAAATTCTCAACATAAAGCTATCCGGACAACAAGTCCGGTCAATAACCACCCGGTTTACAAGTCCGGTCAACTAATCCGGTCAACAACCATCCGGTTTATAATACTTGGACTAAAGTCCACTTTGTCCGGACATCTAATCCGGTCAACACCCCAAATATTCTTTGAACGGTTTAACACTTAGAATAAAAATCCATATTGAGCGGATAACAAATCCGGTCAACAGTCTGTTCAAGACTTGCCCGGTTTAAGACAAAACCGCTCACCACTCAACCGGTTTACGAACTCCGGTCAACAAACCGTTCAAGGTTTTTCCGGTTTAAAACAATCCGGTCACTAAACCTTTCAAGGCATGTCCGGTTTAAGACAATCCGGTCACTAAACCGCCTAAGGCTTGTCCGGTTTATACTCTTATCCGATCATGCTTTGTCCGATTTAAATGCTTATCCGGTCAAGCTTCATCCGGATAAACACTTAGACAAAAATAATCAAAGTTTCTTTTCAAATAAGAACAATACGAAATATGAATTTAAAACCAGTAGAAAGCTTTTATGTAAAAAGTTTTAGAACCACTCACCTTAAAAAGCTTTTGAATCCAAAACTCTTGAAATCAACTTGAATCCTTAACACTTGAAATCACCTTCTTGAAATAAATCGGACAATACTTCTCTCGAAAACCTCTCAACTTTCTTTCAAAATGGCAGGAACCAAATGAAGAGATGAAGCCCCTTTTTATACTTTCCCAAAAAGGGAAAGTCGGCTAAAACTCTTCACACACACATACCCATACATATACATGCATACATACATATCCATACTTCCATGCATGCATAATAATCAAATATATATATATATATATATTCCCACACAACATATATATACATATATATATATATATCCAACTAATTCAGAAATTCTCATACCGGCATGCATCAATTATCATGCTATCACGTAATTATTAAATCAAATAATCACGTATTAAATACCTTGGGTAATAACCAGGATCTGGTTATCACAGATCAGGCCAAGTACTTCACCATGGGGAGCTCCAGTTCTGTTTGTGAAAAAGAAAGATGGCACTATGCGTATGTGTATTGATTATCGAGAGTTAAACAAATTGACCATAAAGAACAAATATCCATTGCCCAGGATCGATGATTTGTTTGATCAACTACTAGGAGCCAGTTACTTCTCAAAGATTGATTTTCGATCAAGATACCATCAGTTGAAAGTCAAAGAAGGTGATATAGCAAAAACAGCATTCCGAACCAGGTACAGGCACCATGAATTCTTGGTTATGCCATTTGGTTTGACTAACGCACCTGCAGCTTTCATGGATCTGATGAATCGAATATGTAGAGAATACCATGTTAAATTTATCATTGTATTTATCGATGATATTCTTATATACTCCAAAACCCAGGAAGAGGATGCAGAACATCTTCGATTGATCCTTGAGCTTTTGAAAAGAGAAAAGTTGTATGCTAAACTATCAAAGTGTGAATTTTGGCTAAGAGAAGTCCAGTTTCTGGGGCATGTTATATCTAAGGATGGAGTAAAGGTAGACCCAGCAAAGATTGAAGCCGTTGCAAAATGGGAGGCACCGAAAACACCATCTGAAATTCGAAGTTTCTTGGGATTGGCGGGCTA
>NW_020201645.1:21640-26819 GCF_001531365.2 Cynara cardunculus var. scolymus
AAAGACATGTTGAGATCTTGTGTCATCGACTTCGGGGGATCATGGGAAGAACATTTACCGTTGATAGAATTTTCCTACAATAATAGTTATCACTCCAGCAACCAAGTGGCACCTTATGAAGTCCTATATAGAAGAAAATGCCGAACACCATTATGTTGGAATGAGGTAGGTGAAAAACAGTTGACAGGTCCCGAGATTGTACAAGTAACATCTGAAAAGATTGACCTTTACAATGCCCTCAATGGAAAATCGAAAGCTAAMATGCTTAACGTTGATCTTCAAGAGCAATTGAAGATTTGCCATTCTAAAATCAAAGAACTGACCTCTGTCGAGGAAAATCTTAAAGATCAGGTTATTGTAAACCAAGCCATCATTGTTGAACATGAGAAGGCTATCGCTGAGCGTGAGCGAGCAATCGCTAAACTCAAGGTCGAGAAAGCTACCATTCCATGGAGATACCTTTAACATTACAAAGTCACCTACGTTAAATTCAATCGGTTTTCTTCGTTTGTCGGCATAACTTTTTTGTCGATCCTGTGTTGTAGACAGAGTGGTGCATGAGGAGAGCACTCAACTATTTATACCCATTGCATTAAATGCAAATCAGAAGGGTTAGAACACACGCCAGTATTTAAGAGGAAAGCTTGCCTTTGCAACAATGAATAGTACTATTGTCTATTCATGAGCAGACATCATTTCATGAAGTTGGTGGGCACTAAAGTCGACTAGTTGGCTCCATGCAGTACTATGCTCTTGAAAGGGTATGGGTTTGTCCTTTGTGTGTGGAAGGATAAGACAAAAACAGTCATGCATGGCAAGCTCCATTTGATCGTTGAATGCTGGAATAACGCTGGAGGTCTCTTCAGCATTCATGAGGCTTGTGTAGTCTTCACACATATGTTGACCAAGTTGTAATGACTGAATACCACTTCAGATCACGAACGCGCCAATCACTAATCTTCAGTTTCAGTCTTCGACAATCACTGAAGGTTCTTGGGTGTGAGTTTTGTCTTCTTGAAGTATCACTGTCGATGTAGGATTACAATGCGTGTTTTAGCAATCACTGAACAAACTCAGTGATGATCGCTGGAACTGAAAAGACAAACAATAATACTTCAAAAAGTAAAAGGGATTATCATCAAATCAATGAGAGAGAGAATCAATAATATCCCCCATATTTGATGATGACAAATCAACATAAAGAAAATTGCCTTAAGGTTTAATAGTAAGGAAAAGTTACATATAAAGTACATGTCCCTTTTAACTACTTTGGGATCTTTTTCAGTTATACAGTTTTTACTATATAAGTTTTCTTAAGTTACAACTTTAAGAAAAAGTACAAGAAGGGAAACTAAAACTGAAAGCATGTTCACTGACTGAAGATTGTCAGTGATTGTAATGGCATACTGGAACTCATAGACATGTGTCTCTATTACTCTTTTCAGGGATCTTTTTCAGTGAGGCTGATGAAATACTTATATTAATCAAAGGAGAATTACAAGTGCTTCAGTCAGCACATTCTAGACTTATTACATGTAAGTTGTACACTGAAAGAAAAGACATAAAAAGATAAGACTTACAATAAAAGATAAAATTTACAAGATATAAATTTATAACTAATCTAAGTCGATGTAACCAGGTACTTCTTCTCCAAGCATCTTTCGACGTATAAATTCTTTTCAGATACTGCGGTCTATCATTTCACCATAAATATCATTATCCAACCAATATCTTAGATACTCAAGATGTTCTATAGGACAAAGATTAAACACAGATACTCTTTGAAAGCTGTGTTCGCCTTCGTAGTCAAGAAATAAAATCCAAACTCAGGCTTTATATGCACAGTGTTGGGTATGTAAGGACCCTTCGCTGGTAAAGAGAGGTTCAGGATGGAGATATCTGGCTTCTTCGAATCCTTCATGACTTTGTCTAGGGAAAACTTTGTTTCATGTTCATTCCTCAGAGTTGGTACATCGTTAGGATCTGAAGGTTTTCTTCTTCCACCTTTCTTTAGTGACGGCTTTGTAGGTACAACAAGGAATTTGGACATCTTCTTGATCAGCTTACTGAGGATGTCTTCAATTATTGTCTTGTGCCTTGACTTTGAGCGCTAAATGGCTTGGCGGATCTCCAACCCTTCACTGTAGCCGTATTGTTCAAGGTAGGAAGGATACTCTGTGACAACTTCAAGGTTGTCTCTAGTGATGAGCATGGAGATGAGCATTCCACCATCTTTCATTCGTCCATTGATTGTGATGTTTGAGATGCGATGGGGACTTATTCTCTTATTTACACAATCTTCGCTCCATTTTCTGTCTCGGTCGTTCAACTTCATTGCTTTTTCACGTTCAACTTCTGCAATTGAAAGCAGCTTAGCTTGGGCCTTGACAACGTTCACCATCTTTTTAGATGATTTCTTTGGAAGAACTTGACCAGCAAGAGACTTGGCCAGCTTTAGGTTGTCCTCAGTCTGTTGTCGTTGAAGAGTGAGTTCTTCCTCAGCCTCGAGTGCCTTGAGTCTTTCAGCTTCAGTAAGGAAGTGAAACTCACCACAACTAGAGGTACAAAGATGAATTTTTACTCTAGTTTGGTCGAGTGACTCCTTAAGCTGAGTCATCTACTGGTCGCTAGGAACACTGGAGGTTGGGTTTTCAGGTACCCATTCCTCTAGCCAACCATAAGTAGTAGAAGGGATAGAAAAAGAGAGTTGACAAAAGGAAGTGACTATTGCAAACCTGGAGGTTTTAGTATCTTGACGCACAACAGGTTTGAAGAGAACTTTGAGTTTTCCTTCTTCAATAACATCTTTGTCTTTTGAGGCGGTGTTCTAATTCTTTGTGGAAGTATCCTTCTCTTTTTCTTTCTCTTTCTCCCCCTGGGATGAAGAATCCCTGAGAGAGACTCCTTTCAGAGTGCTGGCAGGTTTGTAGTACTAAATCGTGAAGTCGTCGTCATCGTCGTCTTCATCATCATCACCAGCGAGATCCATTCCAGCGTTAGGAAGGAATGAAGAGTCATCGTCATCTTCATCATCATCGTCTTCATCTTCATTTCCTCATCACCAGCATCAACTGCAGGGGTGATGTGAAGTCTTCGTCATGAGCTTTAGCATCAGCTCTGGTAGTGGCAATAGAGGTTATCAAGACTCAATGCAACAACAATATCAGCTTTAGTTGTAGGGACAACAGCAAAAGCAACATCCAAATCTTTCTCCCCCTCTTTTTCATTAACATGACTAGAGAAGAGGTTATCAAGACTCAGTGCTATTATGTCCATTCGTTGTTCAAGCACGCTCAGTGATCTAGCTTCAAGAAGACCGACTTCAAGATCCTGATCCAGCGAGAGGCAATCCATTGCTGTGAAAGAAGGTGTAGGAACTGTTACTGGATGTTGAAGAAGCTCCAGTATCCGCTGCAACAACTCACCATGCTTGGCAAGCTGAGTATTCTCTTCATTGCCTTTGATGTTGAGAGCAGAGATAGCCTCAGCATTGGTGCGTATAGTGTCTTTCACCGCAGAAAGTTGTTCCTTCACATCATTGATGTCAGCTTTGATAGCTGAGAGGTCAGAGGAAATGTCATCCCTGAGAGGCATGCCTTTATGGACTTCATCCATTTTTATTAAGACAGTCTCTACGGCCAGAGTAGCAACTTCACGTCATCAGCCATGTTTTACTCTTTCTCCATGGTTGGCGTTCCAGCATTAAAAGAAATGAAAGGATAGGTTGGAAGATTACCTGAGGGTTCCTCAACACCATCTGAAGGATTGATGCTGGTTCTCTCCAGGTTGCCTTCGAGAGGATAGGCTTCCATTGACTAAGGTGTTCCTAGAGGAGCAACCGCAGCTCCTGTGGTGTGTGCTTCATCATCAGCGAGGACAATCACTGATGAGTCATAAGAACGTGTCGAGACCAAAGAAGGAGGAGAGGAGAAAATGGCTGAGAATGGTGGAAGTGGGTGTTCAGTAGTAGCTATGCTGATATTCACACCTTCAATGATTTGGATCACTGAGGTAGTTGGGATAGGATCCACAAGTATGACAGGGACTGTAAAAATCACTGAAGAGATTGGAAGAGACAAAGCTGAAGGTGCCTCTAGGTTAAGGCTGGTTTCAATAGCTGGAACCTTTTTCAGAGGTAACAACCAGAGATGTGGTTATCTCTTTTTTGGCTTTCTTGGCCCTCGATTGAGAACGAAGAGTGGTTTGTGAGGAGGTTCTTTTAGAAGAGGGAGGTGGTGGTTGCGATAAACTTTGGGAGGTTTTTTTTAGTCTTGACGACCTGAGCAAGGGAAGAATGACATATCGGCACAGTTGCAGAAGTAGAAGAAGGATATGCAGGCACAAGGGAGGAGAGTGCAACATCTTCAATCTTCAACTTATGATCCAAGATTATGGATCCAAGCTTGTAGATGGGAAGGTTGCCTTCTATGGAGTACTTGTTGCTAAATATCTTAGAAAACACCATGGATAAGAACCTGGTGTAAGGTACTACCTTCTCCCTTTGGCCCTTGTTCAACTTCAGCACCAGATCTTCAAAGATCACACCGACAAAGTTGATTGGCCTTTGGTGAATGACAGAGACGCCAATGTTCAATGCAACTCTGGACGTTTGATCTTGTCCACCAGTTTTGCCTCCCATACATTGGATGAAATGGGAAAACAAGAACTACCATACCGCAGACATGCGGTTCTTCTCAATTTTTGAAAGCGACTTGAGGGGATTGCTGGAATCCTTCTTTGTTAGCCAGACGTAGCCAATATCATCCAAACAGAAGATGGTATCTTCGATGAAAGTTTCACTGGCATAGGGACCCTTTGGTAAATGGAGAGCGGTCCTTAGCGTGGCAACGCCAAAACTGACAGTCATCCTGTTAAAGGTGAAGGAGATTTTCTCCACCTGTTGATAAGCATTGATCGAGCAGCCTCAATGATTGTTCGATTTCGTCTTTCAGCGACCCCATTCTGTTGAGGAGTTCTCACTGAAGAAAAGTTGTGAGAGATTCTGTTGTCCTCAAAGAAGTTATCCATAATACTGTTTTTGAATTCAGTACCATGGTCACTTCTGATAGATCGTACTTTAACATTGTTTAATACTTCTATCTTTTTGATGAACGAAATGATTTCTTCAGGTGCTTCATCCTTGGATCTGAGAAAGAATACCCAAGTGTACCTGGCATAC
>NW_020201645.1:27129-48006 GCF_001531365.2 Cynara cardunculus var. scolymus
ATAAACGTTCTCTAGACGAGAACCGGTTAGAGAAACCTTATCATCTTTGTCAAGAACATGACAAGAATTCTTTGAGAATTTAACTGTATAATCTTTATCACACAGTTGGCTGATGTTAAGAAGATTGTGCTTCAGTCCTTCAACATATGCAACGCGTTTGAAAGTTGTTGCACCATTGGTTAATATACCAAAACCTTTGGTATATCCTTTTCCATTTCCACCGAAGGTTACGGAAGGTCCTCTTTCTTCCTTGGAGTGAGTTATAAGAGATTTGTCTCCAGTCATATGTCTTGAACAACCGCTGTCCAGATACCATATGCCTTTGACATCCTGTACAAGGAAACAAAATAAGAATGCTATTGGTACCCAGCTATTGGGGTCCAGTTTTGTTAGAGGCTTCATCGTCTGATGCTGAAAAACCGGCATCAGTAGATGGCATCACGGAACCTGAAGAGGTTTGAGTGGAAAGAGGAACAACCTCTGAGACTACCAAGGTAGTTTCAATGGAAGTCTTCACTGAGCCTGATAAAGAAGCTTCAGTGGTAGGAACTACAACGTCTGATACTGAAGATTTTTCAGCAGGAGTTGTCTTCGCTGAGCCTGAAGAACAGGCTTCAACGGTTTTCTTCACCTTGGTTGCTAGAGCAGCCTTTGTGGATGATTTTGCCTTGGTTGATTTATCAGCTTTGGCTACTTTCTTGCCCTTAGCTGGTGAACCAGCTTTGGCGACAAAAGAACACTTGCTGGCAATATGTGTTTTCTCACCGCAGTGTTTAAACTTCCTAAAGGTAGGAGTAGCTTTAGGGCCAGGAAATATCAGACTAGAAGCAGGACTAGCTCCAAGAATTCCCTTCTCATTGGTTCTAGGAGGAACCTTTGAGGAATTGGATTCCTTAGGTGAAAAGTTCACCTTGAGCTGTGACTTGGATTTCTGATAGGATTTAGATTTCCTAGTCCCTGAAGAGGAAGAAGCTTTACAAGCTGAACGAATAGACCTAGATCTATTAGACTTGTTAGACTTCTTGGGAAGGGATGCTGTGACAATAGATTTACTTTTGTCTTTGCACCCAGAACTCGAAGGAGTTCCTTTAAGATGACTCTCAAAAAAGGAGGAGGACTGAGAGGAAGAAGTTATGGGAATAGAAGAGACGAAGGTACCAAATTTGAGCATGGTCCTGTCTTTAACACATTCTTCTTGATCATAGGAGAATCCTAGACCAGTCTTTATCTTGGCTGGGATCTGAGCGTTAATGATCTTATAGGCCTTGATGGAAGCTTTGCACCACCCTTTAATGGTAGCTTTCTCGACCTTGAGTTTAGCGATTGCTCGCTCACGCTCAGCGATAGCCTTCTCATGTTCAACAATGATGGCTTGGTTTACAATAACCTGATCTTTAAGATTTTCCTCGACAGAGGTCAGTTCTTTGATTTTAGAATGGCAAATCTTCAATTGCTCTTGAAGATCAACGTTAAGCATTTTAGCTTTCGATTTTCCATTGAGGGCATTGTAAAGGTCAACCGTCATCGTATCCAGTGTAGAAAGACTAGAAGAAGAAGAGGGTTTATTCAGGAAACATACCTGAGTAGAAGAAGAAGATGGCTCAGAGGAAGTAGATGCTTTAGAAGATCCTTCATCTGCATCTATGGCCATCAAGAAAACGTACGCTTTATCCTTCTCATCCAAAGATGATTCATCGGATGCTCAGCCCAGTCATGCTCTTCAGCTATAAAGCCTTTAGCCTTTCGCTGGTTGTTCTTCATCTTCTTGTACTTCTCCTTCAGTTTTGAGTACTTCTCATCTATGGTTCTGAAGGAGGAAGGAGCTTTAGAAGATGGCATCGCAGTCTTCTTTGATCTACATTCACCTGCAAAGTGTCCGGGCCGGTGACAGTTGTAGCAGACAGCTGAAGCCTTGTCTATTCTTTCAGACTTGGGCTTTTCCCTGACGGACAACGGAGGAGATCTGTGGAAGTTGCTCTTACTGGCGAACCTCCTAAATGACTTAGTCAGGAGTGCCAGGGACTCATCAAAATCTGTTAAATCAGATTCTGGATTGTCCTCAGAGATAGAAGAATCTATCTCTGTGATAACAACGGGAGGAAGAGAAGAAACAAACGGGGTAGAAGAAGTTTCAATTGAAGAAGCTTCAGAGATCAAAGCCAAAGGAGAGCTTTTCATTTCCCTGGATTCTTTTACAAGATTCCTTTTCAGTTGACGAGATTGCTCATGGTTAAGCAGAATCCCGTATAAAGTAGAAAGAAAAAGAATGGACATGTCATTTGACATCTTGAGACACATGGAAAAGGTGTCCCAATACTCAGGAAGGCATTCTAGAAACTTGGTTAAAGTTTCATAATTAGAATATTCCCTGCCGACAGCCCTAAGATCAATAAGAAGCCAATTAAATCTCTGATGTACTTCAGACAGCGTCTCAAACTTTCCACAGAGAAAGCTTTCATACTGTCTTACAAGATTGATCTTTCTGGTCTCTTGAACCTGAGTGGTTCCTTCATATTGGAAACAAAGTGTGTCCCACATGGATTTAGAGGTTTCGAGTTTCATCATTGAGTGATAAATCTCATCAGGAAGAGACATAGCTATTATAGACTGAGCACGCGTGTCTATAGCTATTTTCTTCTTGTCCTCATCGTTCCATTAATGTGGAAGCTTTGGAATCTGCCGTTCAAGAATCACGGCAGTCGTAGCTGTTGCTGGAATAGCCGGAGTAATAGCAAATGGAATATATGGTCCATTTTCTATATAATGTGGAATTTCAGGATCCACACCTTCCAGAAAGAGGGACATCCGGTTCTTCCAGAGACTAAAGTTGTCACGGACAAACCAGAGAGGTTTGGCAAGAGAGCCATTATCTTATGTGTGTATGTGTGTTTGTAATTTGTAAAGCCATTTGAAAGTGGTACAGTTATCTAAGAAAGAAGATAAACTAATACAGAAAACAGCTAAACAAACAGAGAGAGACAACACAGCTCTGATACCACTTGTTGGTCCCTTGAGGGTCTACAAGAAGAGTAAAACAGTTGATGGCATCCCAAAATCCTGATGCAGAAGATGCAGATTTGGTTGGGATCCTGCAACAACAGATTGATGAAAACCCCCCTGTTCGAGCCTCAGAGTTTTTGTCCTTTCAAGATGTGGTTGCTTCTAGCTTCACAAAAGTTAGTAAGTTAATCACATCAAACACCCAAGTTCTTAAAAGCACAATGGATGCCCTTTCTAAATGGGTATCTGTTTTAGAAGAGATGTGTAGAGCTCAGGCTACCTCATTCAAAAGAAGGCATGATGACCCGGAAGATCCAGATCATCATGAGGGGGAGAGGAAAAGGCAGAGGGTGGCTGATTCGTCTGCTCAAGCTCTAAGTGTTGAAAGAGAGCCAGTTACTCAAGATGTGAATGTTGAAGGTTCTGCCCCGAAATCTAAAAGGGAAAGAATCATCGAGGCGATTGTTGTAGAAGATGATGAAGAGATGGAGACAAGTCCAGCGATCGAGCCAATGGTTGAAAAGCTGGCGGACTCCACAGTAGGAACAAGGTTGCTACTGGACTTGTCGGCCAATGTCGGGTTTAATGACGTGTTTGCTTTTGTACTGGGTGGAGAACAAGATTTTGGAGAATTCATTGAGAATATTGACGAGTCATCTGGGTTATACTTTGATTTTGAAGCTGACATCAATGATGAAGACCCAGTATTCCCATTTTAGGGTGATCGTCAGACAGTGCCGGAACCCTCCACTGCAGCTGAAGCCGGTGCATCTGATACTCCTACTCCTAGAGAGCCTTTTGATCCAACTAAGATCTTTATGAAGAATTATGTGTCTTTTGAAATTCGAGCAAACTTTCCAGGATATGACAGGGCTAGAATCCGAGAGCCTTATCTTGAAGACATCTACTTTGGCATCTTCCTCCGGCACCGAAAAGCTCTAAGTGCTGACAAGATCCTTGGTATCCACAAGGAAGCCAAAGATTATCGTCTTGAATATAAGCACTTCCTCAAATCCAAGCGTCTTTCTATCAGTGAAGTTAGAACCAAGCATCAAGTTTTGCCAATTAAACTGATTGATGCTCAAAGACTTCTCAGAGTCCGGTATCCTGTTTTCACTGTGACATGGCAAGATGGAAATGTATGGAGATTTAGCGAAGCTGACTTCTCAAACTTATAATTAGATGATTTGGAGTATATGTATCATGAAATCCGAAACATGACAAACAGAAAGGATGAAGCTCTTGTTGCCCTTAGTGCGATTAAAAGGTTTATGCGGAGTCATGTTAAGGTGGATATGGTTATTGATGTTCAGATGGGTCTTGAAGATAATCAAAGGATCATCAATTTGAAGAGACCTGATCAAGAGTTAGAAGACATTGATGCCTATCCAGTTTACATGATTCTTGAAAAACCAGAGTTCGGAGTGATATACTTTGCTGAGCATCTAGTAAAGAAGTTTATGAGGTTCAGCGAACTAAACATATTTTCTGATGGTATTGTTAGACTGGTGAGGCGAGCACTTGACACAAGGAGAGTAAACAATGACAAAGCTGCGGAGTCGGAGAGGATGAGTTCAAAAGATAGGTATTTGTTGATCAATGCCCTGAATCTGCTCGAGGAGAAAATTGAATATCAGAATGCACTAAGGAGGCTGGAGAAACTTCTCGGACTCAGAAAGACAAGATTTATGAGAGTTCAAACTTGAATCCAAAGGGGGAGAATGTTGGGTTCAAGTATGTGCGTTATTGTTGTATGCAAGTTCTCCATTTTATATGCTTTGTAATAGATAGGTTTAATATTTTACTAGTATAAATAGTCATTAGCTTTGTAATTTGTCATTAACAATTCTGTAATCTTTGATTAGTGCTATAATTCTCTCTCAAGCAATCCACAAGAGATTTGGTGATAATTTCTCTCTAAACTTCGTCTTGTTCTAATTCTTGAAGATCATGTTTAGATTTGTATCATTTTTTGGCTTTTTACTTGGCCATTAAGCAGAGATAGGCCGTATCTTCCTCATCTGAGGATGATTCGTCAGACGAATCATCCCAGTTGTATTCTTCAGCAACAAGACCTTTTCCCTTTCGCTGAGAACTCTTCTGTTAGGACTGAATTTCAGTATTTATTGTATTCGTATTGAAAAGATATAAAATTGTCTATAATTGTTGTAAAGTCGTCGTGTTTGACTTTCCTGTAAACTTTGACTTTGACTTAGAAGGGTTCATGTTTGACCCTATAAATAGCATTTGTTTAGTGTAATTCTTATAGGAGATTCAATGTAAACATACATACACATTTTGAGAGATTTATAAAGGTTTGACTTGTTGACTTTCTCTCTCTATCTCCTCTCATGTTCTTGAGTGTTAAATCATAGATTGCCATGGCTTCATTGAAGATACATTGAAGATTGATCATTGTGACCTTTCAATTGGTATCAGAGCCAGATTTGCAAGAGATCAAGAAAAGAAATTAGTGTTTTGAAGATTTTTTTTTTGAATTTTATGTGTTCTTCATTTTAATCTTCGTGTTCTTCGTTTTTTCTTGAGTTTGATCTGAATTTTTAAAAAAAAATTGTGTTAAAATCGGGATCAAATTGTGCAGAATAACTTTGTGAATCTTTGTTATTCACAAAGATTTGTAATTTGATCATCCGAGTTTTAGTTTTTGGTGAAAATTTATGTTTTTAAAAGTTTTGTGTTCTTAAAAGTTTTCATTAAAGTTAGTGTTTAGATCCAATTTTTTTTATAAAAAATTGTTGTTTTTGTGTTTTTTTTACTAAACCGCTCAAGGCCCAATTTCTTTAGGCCCAATCATTTTTTTTCATCAGCCTATCCTTTTGTTATCCGGATTTGCTGAGGCCCATCCAATTTGACCTTCTTTCTTTATCACAAATATCTCATCTTCATCGCCATAGTCATCGCACATAGGGGTGACCGGAGTTGTGTTTATCGATCAAAGGCTTGATCGATTTAAGCTTAAATCGCTCAAATCATTTGCTCAACTCATCGCTAAATCGGACAAAGGCACAATCGATTTCTCCTAAACCGCTCACTGCCTCATCCGATTTCTGCCTATATCGAAGAGTGACAACACACAAATTATCTTCACTTAAATCGCACAATAGTTTATTCGATTTAAGGGTTAATCACACACAGCCTTGCTCGATTTGAAGTTCATCGCTCATTTCATCTACAGGTTTGCAAATTTGAGTTTCATCACTTTGTTTGATTTCTCCTTGATCGAGTTCAACTCTGTTCGAGTTCATTCTTCATCGCAGAGCTATTATATTTCCATTATATTGCACAACCTCAGTCGATTTAAGCAACTGTGTACCTCGCACAACATTGTCCGATTTTGTCTTCATCGCACATCAGGTTTTCATCCAATTTCCTCTAAATCACTCAATGTCCTGACCGATTTTGGGTTAAATCGATCACAAGGTTAGACGGGTTTCTCATAAGTCGCTCATAAGGTTACACGATTTCAAGCTATATCGCACAAGTTTGATCGTATTTGAGGTTAATCGGATTCAAGTTTGTCTTTCCTCGCTCATAGATTTGCGCGGACTAGAGACTCCTCGCACAAAAGTCATTCGGGTTTCAAGTTCATCTCCTAACAGCTTGACCGGATTAGGGAGAAAATCGCTCATCCTTGTGTCTGGTTAGCTTCTTCCTCGGACAACACTGTGTCCGAGTTAGTATCCTCATTGTCAAGCGACTTACTTGTTTTCAGATACGTCCTTAGCCATATTTTGATCTTGCACTCATAAGGTTATCCAAATTAAGTCTTCCTCACTCATAACATCTGTTTTAGCCTAAATTTTTCGCTTCCTTGTTTGATTTTATCCAAAATCACAGGCTGTGTTATTCAGATTTTGGTTATACCTTGAATGGATTTTGAAGAAGTGTTTGTACCATCCTGTTTGTATTAAGCTATCTGGGTCTAGTCTTGTCCGTCTTCATCAACTGCACCTTATTTGGTTTTGATGTACATCGCTCAAGGTTTACACACATAAGGAGTTGCACAACCTTTATCACAGATAGTGGTCTGGAGGTTCTTTCACAGAATTTCACAATCTAATTACTGATCTTAGTTATGGTAAAGTGCAGCAGGGTAATGGAGAAGCAACAGTGTTTTGTAGATATGGGACATTGAATGAATTTGAAACCCAGGTTTCACCCCAAACTCTGAGTGGTCTAGTGCAGGGGAAGTGGTTTGGAATTTGGATTAGATCAAGCTTTAAATCGATCATCTTTCTAACTGGTTCTTGCTAAAAAAAAATTTGTCTTATCTGATTTTGTTTGAAGTGAAGCTGGAAGTTGCTGTCTGGAGGTTCCTTCACAGATCAAAAGATGGTTTGGGCCGGTGCAACATATTATTTGGTTTGGTTTGTTCTTGATGGTTGTTTGCTATTTGTAAGGGAAGAAAGATCTGTAGATCCTTAACGTCTCATTTAGCATCAGAAGCTTGGAATTTCAGCCACGAAAACGGAAACAAGTTGCTGGCAAGTAGATTTAGAGGAGATTGTTTAGACATTTGTGATTGGTCTGGTTGTGTGCACACATAAGACTTGTTGTTTATACTATGTCAGATTAGTTCTTGTTGTATATGGACAACTTGCTGTGATAGAAGACTTGTTTTCACATTTCATGGATTTGTGAATCTTTGACTGCACTATATTCTGCATATAGCAATTTCCTCACTTCAATTTGTGATGGATACAACTTGACTTTCTATTCTTCTAGGCTTCCTCATACAAGGAATCAACTCGTTGTGTTTTAGTCAATATTTTGAAGATCACTGACTTCTCTTGACTGTTTTACAGGTTTGACCGAATTCTAGTTCTCACATACCTTTCTAACCAGGCTAAGCAGACAGTAATGACAAAATCGCGCAAAAGGTCTTTCCTTGGACATTACATTTACCGAGCTTAACATTCTCGTTAAAAACCCCTTGTGTCCGAAAGTATTGCTGGGAAGATTTCTGTAGAACCAGAGCAAGGGAAGAAGCTGGGAACATAATTTTCTTTAAGATTTGTCCATATTTGAAACTTTGCAAATTGTAATTTCATCCAGATTAGCCCAGTTCTGTGTTGTATTTTTGTTCATTCGGAAGATTAATTCTGAAGATTAGCCCAGTCCTGTGTTGTATTTGTTGAATGTGAAGATCATCTTTACAACAGTTTACTAAAGATTAATTCTGAAGATTCTTTGAAGATCATATCTTGTACATTGTTTTGGTTGATACTATTCTACATTGTCAAAAGAGAAGATCATCGTGGTTCTACATTCAAGGGGAAGAATGCTAGAAGATCTATCTCAACAGTTGATTGTTTTAAGATTTCAAGTTGGAGATTTCTTTTGGAAGATGACATAATGTGCTTAAAGCTTCAAAGTTCAAACAGGACTCAAAGTGCATAATTTCTTTCAAGTCTGAATACAAAGGGGGAGAATGTTGGCACTGAAAATCAGTATTAAATTGTATTCGTCTTGAAAATTAAATATTGTCTATAATTGTAAAAGTCATCGTGTTTGACTTTTCTTAGATAGGTTTGACTTTGACTATGTTTAGAAGTTTGACCCTATAAATAGGGTGATGTCTTTTGTAATCTAAGGAAGAGAGCTGATTGTAAAATCATATTACGTAATAGAGGGTTTGACCAGAGCATTGAATGTTTGACTTTCTCTCTCAAAGTTCATATATGTGTTCTTGAAGTTAAATCATAGATCTGCCATTGTTATGGAGCTTTCATGAAGATTGATCATTAAAGTGGGACACACATGAATGACTTCACAAAGACGGTGAGACAAGTCTTTGAGCAAGATCTGCTTGAGGCCTTGAATTATCCCTCTGAAGGTCATGCAGATACTTCTGAGAGTAATTCCTCGGATACTTTTGGTAGCTCTTCATCAACGCAAAAGAAGGATGAAGGCACTAGTGCATGTTCACGAGAATCTCAAGCTCTCAATGATCCCTCTAAAACTCTAAATCCACACAAGGATTTTCTTGACTCTGACTCCGAATCAGAGGTGAGTAAAGAGCAAGTTGAGACAGAGATAGTAGCAACAGGACCAAAAGTTGTCAAACTTCCAAATGGGATATCTAATAAATCTGTTTCAGCAATAAGGCAGAGGAAAAAGATTCCCATAAGTCCTGATTTCGTAGACATGTGCCTAAGAGCTAAATCTTCGCTAGAGCTTGAGAAGGAGAACAACGCAAAGAAAACTATACCTGTTACCTCTGCATCAAAGGTTTCTAAATCTAAATATACAAAGCCAATTAAGTTCACTCCGGAACAGAAAGGAAAATCCGCTGCTGACTCTATTTTAAATTCTTCTGTTTCAGAGAGGCCTCTGAAGGCCAAAGGAGTAAGAAGGGAAAAAGATAGGACAGAGAAGACTAATTCTAAGAATTCTAAACAATCTAAACTAGATAGAAAGTTCATTCGAACTAATAATGCTAGGAATGATGGTAATAAGATGTTTTATGAATCCAATAAACCTTTTTGTCATCAAAATTGTATTTATACATGTGAATGTCTCTCTCTGCTGCAAAAGTTAAAGCAACACCTTTCTCATCCCAACTACATTCTCTCTGGGTCATCAAGGATTAGTTCCAAGAAGACCCAGAGAAAAAGAATACTCCTAAGGCCAAATCTGGCAAACCAGACCATAAGTCTGGTAAATCAGGTGTTGAGACAGATCGTCTCCCTCAACCTAATGTCAAATCTCCTAAGCCTAATCATCGAGGACCCATCATGAAATGGGTACCTAAATCCCTATAATTTGTTTCGCAGAAGCCGCATGTGGATATTTTGTATCTTGACTCCGGATGCTCAAGACACATGACCGTCAATAAGAGGCTACTCTCATCATATAGAGAGAAAATTGGAGGATGAGTAACCTTTGGGGATAACATGCAAGGAGAAATAAAGGGATATGGAGATCTTCACCAAGGTAAGGTTTATGTCTCTAAAGTTGCTCATGTCTCTGGGCTTAAACATAATCTTTTGAGCATAAGTCAACTTTGTGATTCTGGCTATAATGTCAAGTTCTAAAAGGAAGCTTGTTCAATTATGTCAGAATCAGGTTAAGAGTTGCTAAGAGCCAAACATAAGGGTAATCTATACCTTATGAACTTCTCACCAAGAGATAATTCAGAGATACTCTATCTTGTATCTCGTAAGTGTGAAGAGGCATGGCTCTGGCATCACAAGCTGTCTCACTTGAATTTTCAAAATATAGAGAAGCTTGTGAAAAAAACAATCTGGTTGACTGACTACCAGCCATAAAGTTTCAAAAGGACCATCTCTGTCCTCCTTGTGAAATGGGAAAGCTCAAAAGAGCATCCCACAAAACAAAGACAAATATGTCATGTATTAGACCTCTGCATATGCTTCATGTGGGCCTCTGTGGTCCAATCTCTATGCAGAGTCTGTCTGGCAAAAAGTATATCCTTGTGCTTATTGATGAATTTTCACGATATACTTAGATTGAGTTTGTAAGGCAGAAGTCAGATGTCCCAGAGCTGCTGATCAAGCTAATGAGCAATATTCAAGTTCTTCTATAAAGCAAAATTCAAAAGCTGAGAAGTGATAATGGAACTGAGTTCAAGAACGCAAAAATCGATGTGTACCTGGACAAAGAGGGCATATCTCAAAACTTCTCTGCTGCAAGAACACCACAACAAAATGGTGTAGTAGAAAAAAAGAATCGTACATTAGTTGAAGCTGCAAGAACAATGCTTGCAAACTCTAGTCTTCCAACCCATTTTTGGGCAAAAGCGATCTTAACCACATGCTTTATTCAAAATAGAGCAACAGTGGTTAAGAGACACATGAAGACTCCCTTTGAACTCATCAACCAAAGAAAGCCTAACGTTAAATTTTTGCACATCTTTGGTTGCAGATGCTTCATCCTGAATGACCTTGATCATCTTGGCAAGTTCGACAAGAAGGCAGATGAAGGCAAATTTCTTGGCTACTCTACACATGCCAAGGCCTACAGAGTCCTTGTTGGTCCCTTGAGGGTCTACAAGATTAGTACAACAGTTTGTAGAAGGGGGGGATGAATACAAACACAATATTTTTCAAATTTAAAATATATATTGATAAAGAAGATCAATACAGATTTTACAAGATTGTTTGCGGAAAGATAAGGTAATAAAAACYTATCTARACAATCTTTGGTTAAACACGAGTTCTTAGCAACTAAGAAAAGAAATGTTGTAAAKAGAAGATCMTTTACTTAAGCTAGAAAATGCTCAAAGTAAGAATTAGGTTATGAGAGTGAGTTGCGCGCACTCTGCATGGAGAAGAAACACTTCTATTTATACCCAGTGCATTAAATAAACATTTAATGCAATATGGTAAGGTTAGAGTGCGTGTCAAGACTTAAGAGGAAGGCTTGTCCTTTGCTACTATGAATAGTACAAAAAGCACTATTCATGAGCAGACATCCTTACCTAAAGTTGGTGGACAATAGAGTCGACTAGTCGGCTCCGTATAAGGGTATGGGTTTGTCCTGTGTGTGCATAAGGACAAGACAACAAGAGTCGTGCTAAGCAAGCTTCCTTTGACCTGAAGGTCTCTTCAGCATTCACTGAGGCTTGAGCAGTCTTCACACATGTAGACGGGCTTGTAATCACTGAGTACCGCTTCAGATCACGTACTCGCCAGTCTCTAATCTTAAGTTTCAGTCTTCGACTTTAGATGAAGGTTCTTTGGTGTAAGTGTTGTCTTCTTGAAGTAATTATTGTCTCTGATTGAATTACAATACAAATTCTTCAGCGATCACTGAACAGGCTCAGTGACGATTGTTGGAACTGAAGAAACAGAAACATAAATACAACGTTTAGGTGAAAAGGGATTAACTGAGAGAGAGGATCAATAGTCTTCAACCTACGAACCAAGACTKTCATGGAAAGCATCAACATCTTGTTCGAAGATAAAGAGCTCGTGAATTCAGAGTACTTCAGCTCTGGACTCGATCTTAACACGACGACTTCCAATTCTCAAACGAAGTCAAGGGAATTGGAACTCAAGCTTTTGTTTGAAGACTTCTTTGGTGATGAGGACATCTCTGTGAGTGCACCCCGAGATGATACTACACGTGTTAATGAAGAGCCACAAACTACAAGCACATAAATCTCTGGTCCTTCTCACACCTCTTCTTCCTCTGGTGATCAAGCAAATCCACAACCAGAGCCCTCCAGCTCTGGCTCAGAGCCAGTCCTTTAGAGCAAGAGCAAAACATCTTTGTCTCTGAACCTGGTTCCTCTGTACCATCATCCAAGGGGGAGCAAGCAGAACCTTCATCACCATCAATGAGCCAAATGCCAAACATATCCATGGAACATGATCCAATGACTCCAACTTCTGTTCAAGTCCCAACTACAAGATGGACAAAAGATCATCCTCTTCATCAAATAATTGGTGAACCTTCAAGCGATGTGAAGACAAGAGCTGCCACTACAAATGAATTTGTATTCGTAAACTTTCTAAGCATGGTAGAGCCTAAGAAAGTTCATGAAGCCCTACAAGACCCTAGTTGGGTTGATGCCATGCAAGAAGAGCTCCAACAGTTCGAAAGAAACAAGGTATGGACTCTTGTTCCATTACCAAGAGATAAAATTGCTATTGGCCGTAAGTGGGTTTTCAGGAATAAGAAGGATGAGGATGGCATCGTAGTCAGGAACAAAGCCAGACTCGTAGCAAAAGGCTATTGCCAAGAAGAGGGCATAGACTATGACGAGACCTTTGCTCCAGTTGCAAGGCTAGAAGCTATATGTTTATTCCTAGCCTTCTCTGCACATAAAGGATTCCGAGTTTATCAAATGGACGTCAAGTCAGCCTTTCTAAATGGTAAGTTGAAGGAGGATGTCTACGTTCAACAACCTCCGGGGTTTGAAAGTTCCACTCACCCAGAGTATGTTTACTTCTTAGACAAAGGTCTGTATGGACTTAAACAAGCTCCACGAGCCTGGTATGAACGTCTTTCATCTTTTCTTTTATCGAATGGTTTTGAAAAAGGTAAAATCGACACCATTTTGTTTATTAAGAGGCATAAAGGTGAGATGATCCTAGTCTAGATTTATGTGGACGATATCATATTTGGTTCAACGAACCAGAGACACTGTGATAAGTTCTCTGCCTTGATGAAGAGTGAGTTTGAAATGAGCATTATGAGAGAATTAACATTCTTCCTCGGCTTGCAAGTAAAACAAAGAGAGGACGATATCTTCATAAACCAAGCTAAGTATGTCTTTGACATATTAAAGAAGTACCAACTTTATAACTCTTCAATCATGAGAACACTGATCGCAACGGGGACTAAACTTGACGCAGGTCCATCTGGAAAACCGGTGGATGTCAAGACTTACCGTGGAATGATTGGATCATTGCTGTATCTCACGGCTTGTCTACCAGATATCATGTTTGCTACATGTCTCTATGCTAGATATCAAGCAAATCCTAAGGAATCTCATCTATCTGCTGTAAAAAGGATCTTTCGATATCTGAAAGGGACTCAATTTTTGGGTCTTTGGTATCCTAAGTATTCTGGATTTGATCTTATCGCGTATACAGACTCTGATCATGCAATATGAAAACTTGACCGCAAGAGTACATCAGGGAGTTGTCAACTGCTTGGTGACAGGCTCATCAGCTGGACATCCAAGAAGTAGAACTGCATATCTACTTCAACTACGGAAGCAGAGTATGTAGTCGCAGCAAGCTGTTGTTCTCAAGTTATTTGGATGAAGACTCAACTGAAAGACTATGGCGTTGAGTTTTCAAAAAATTCCAATCCTTTGTGACTCTGAAAGAGCGATTGCGATCACAGCAAATCCAGTATAGCACTCAAAAATGAAGCACATCGATGTACGTTACCATTTCATCAAATACCATGTAGAAAAAGGTACAATTGAAATGATTTTTTATCAAAACAGATCATCAACTTGCTGACATCTGTACTAAGGCTTTTGATGAAAAGAGATTCAAGTTCTTAGTTAACAAGTTGGGTATTCTCAATCTTCATTAACCCATATAGAGCCTTTATATGCACTATACAGAGCTTCTGTATCCTTCTCGAGCGTATTTCTGTTTGATTCTTGGTTGTTTAGTTCTTGTCTATGAGACAGAGTCTCTGCATCTACTATACAGAGTCTCTTGCTTTAGTCTTTTGTATTTTTGTCATATAGAGCTTCTGTATAGTCTAAACAGAGTCTCTATACCTTGTTCACCATGCTTGTGCACTTCTTATGATTTTATGATCCAAGCATAGTTCAAGGGGGAGAAAGCTCTGCTAGCTTAACTCAAGGGGAGCACCGGATCATCCACCATACAGAGCGTCTGTCTTTAAAAACTTCACATTTATAAGACAGAAGATCTATATAGTCCAACAATGAGTCTCTGTATGAGTTCCTAAGGTATGTAATCTTTCACTTAACCATACTCTGGTTTCATTTCTAAACCAATGTACAACTCTCATGTATAGCAACTGTGTATCCCGAATATAGAGGTTATGTCTCAAGATGGTTGTTATCTTTTCTTTTGACCCAAAGTATGAGTTTTCTTGTTCTCTAAGTGTTTTTTAAAACTCTTATCTCTTAATGGAAGGCGTACAGCTCTTTTACTAAATATTTTAAATATAAGTCGTCATTTACAAAAGCATCACTGTCCGTATCCCTAATTTTTCAAATAAGGGAGGCAAGATTTACAGTCTGTCAAGACACATGGCATCTCCCCACGGGCTGGTGAATAACCGCTTCAGTTTTGACGCTTTGGGGGCTGAACTCGAGTGCCTATAAGGAAATCCGTATTTAAACGAGTAATTATCCCCATAATCTTTTTTACGCTTTCAAAATCTCCGAGTATTTTCTCTTTATTGTCTTCAAGAAATCAAAGAACAACCACCATTGATGAACATCCAAGCTCCAAAATCATCAACCTGCTATTCATTTCAATCGATCTTCATCACAAGTAAGTTCTTTAAAACCTTTATCAGCCCTAAAAACGAAAAATCAAGAATTGATTTATCGAAACCTAATCTTTCAAAACCCTCATTTTGGACTCGTTTGAGAACAAGTGGGGATACTTATTTTTCATAAAATCTTCTCTTTCCCATGTGTACTCCGGTCCATGCTTTGAAGTCCAATGAACTTTTACAATTGGGATCTTGCTACGTCTCAACTGCTAAATTTCTCTATTCATGATTTCTATGGATTTTTCAACGAAGTGCAGGTGATCGTTAATTTGCAAGTCTTCCAAAGGCATAACCAGTGTTTCGTCTGTTAAGCACCTTTTGAGGTATGATACATGAAATGTCTGGTGAATAACACTTAATTTTGGTGGTAAATTTAACTTGTATGCCATTGGCCCAATCCTCAGTTATTTCAAAGGGAGCAATATATCTGGGACCCAATTTGCCTCTTTTTCCAAAGCGCATTATTCCTTTCCATGGTGAGACTTTTAAAAACACTTTATCCCCTTTTTGGAACTCTAATGGTCTCCTCCGATTATCGGTATAGCTTTTCTGACGATTTCTTGCAGCCTTGAGTCGATCCTTGATTATTTCAATCTTATCAGTGGTTTCTTAGACAACATCAGGTTTGGTTATTTGTCGATCGCCGACTTCTAACCAACTGAGTGGGGATCTGCACTTACATCCATATAAGGCTTCATAGGGCGCACACTGGATACTGGCATGGTAACTGTTATTGTACGCAAATTCAACTAATGGAAGATGCGTATCCCAGCTTCCACCAAAATCTATAACGCTTGTGCGCAACATGTCTTCCAGTGTTTGGATTGTTCTTTCTGTCTGCCCATCAGTTTGGGGGTGGTACGATGTACTTAGATCTAGTCGTGTACCCAACCCTTGTTGAAGTGACTGCCATAATCTTGACGTAAATCGACTGTCTCTATCCGAGAGAATGGAATGAGGTACTCCATGTCTGGTTATAATTTCATTTATATAAATTTGAGCCAACTTTTCCATCTTATAATCTTCTCGGATTGGTAAGAAATGAGCAGATTTTGTCAGTCGATCTATAATTACCCAAATTGTATCATGCCCTTTCCCAGTTCTGGGCAACTTTGTGATGAAATCCATTGATATTTGTACCCACTTCCATTGGGGAATCTCGGGTTGCTGAAGCAGATCGTAAGGTTTTTGGTGTTCAGCCTTGACCATTGCACAAGTTAAGCACTTATTTACATACAGGGCAATGTCTTTCTTAATTCTAGGCCACCAATAATGTTCCCTTAAATCCTTATACATCTTATCTGCTCCCGGCTGAATTGAATATTTTGATCGATGAGCTTCGTTCAAAATTATTGATCTAAGATTGCCAATCTTAGGTATCCAAACCCWATTTCYCAWGTAATTCACTCCGTCAGATTTCAATTGAAACTTAGTCTCTATGTGGTGGAGAGTCTCATTCATCAAATTCTCTTTCTTTAATACTTTTTTTTATCTTTGTTGTGCTTTCAAACTTGTGTTTACTAATGCTCCCAAAGCTCGCACTCTTGTTGGTTTCATTCTTTCATTCCTACTTAGAGCATCGGCTACCATATTTGCTTTGCTGGGATGGTACTTAATTTCAAAGTCGTAATCACTAAGTAGTTCAACCCATCTTCTTTGTCTCATATTTAACATCTTCTGGTTGAGGATGTTTTGAAGGCTTTTGTGATTAGTGAACACAGTGCACTTGGTACTATAAAGGTAGTGTCTCCAAATCTTAAGTGCAAATACTACGGCTCCCAATTCTAGGTCATGCGTATTATAGTTCTTATCGTGCACTTTGAGTTGCCTTGAAGCATATGCAATAACCTTATCTCTTTGCATTAGTACGCATCCTAAACCTTGATGTGATGCATCACAATAGACCATAAAGTTTTCCGAACCCTCTAGTAAAGATAAAATAGGTGCATTACATAGTCTTTGCTTAAGGGTCTCGAATGCTTCTTCCTGTTTCTCTCCCCAAACAAACTTCTTGTCTTTCTGAGTTAAAGYTGTGAGTGGTTGCRCMATTTTTGAAAAATTCRCAATGAATSGCYGATAATAGCCTGCTAAACCAAGAAATTGTCGAATCTCTGTCGGGGTTCTCGGGGTTTCCCATTTCTTAATGGCCTCAATTTTTGCAGGGTCTACATGAATCCCTTTTTCATTAACCACATGACCAAGAAATTGTACTTCACAAATCCAGAATTCACATTTGAAGAATTTTGCATACAATTTCTGGTCCCTAAGTAGCTCCAATATCAATCTTTGGTGATGCTCATGATCCTTTTTACTTCGTGAATAAATTAGTATGTCATCTATGAAGACAATTTCTGGTCCCTAAGTATCCATCCAGGTATGATCTGCAAACCCTATTCATTAGATCCATAAAGACAGCCGGTTCATTGGTTAACCCGAATGGCATAACCAAAAACTCATAATGACCATACCGGGTTCTAAATGCCGTCTTGGGAACATCTTCCTCTCAGACTCTCATTTGATGATATCCTGAACGAAGATCGATCTTTGAGAAGTATACAGCACCTTGGAGTTGATCGAATAAATCAATCGATTCTAGGAAGAGGGTATCTATTCTTGATAGTCAACTTGTTAAGTTCCTTATAATCAATGCACATTCTCATTGACCCGTCTTTCTTCTTGACGAATAGAACTGGTGCACCCCATGGTGAGAAACTTGGTCTTATAAATCCTTTATCCAATAACTCTTGGAGTTGGCTTGACATTTCTTGCATTTCTGATGGAGCCAACCGGTATGGTGCTTTTGCCACTGGGGCAGCTCCAAGGATTAAGTCGATACCGAATTCGACTTGTCTTGCGGCGGTAGTCCTAGTAAATCCTCGGGAAATACATCAGGAAACTCCCGAACTACAGGGAAATCATCAATACATTTCTCTTTGACCTTCTCATCAATAACATGTGCCAAAAATGCAACATAATTCTTCTTTAAGTACTTTCGCATCTTCATGCATGATACTATCCTAATTTTTTGATCTGACTCGTCTCCTTGAATTACAATTGAGTCACTTCCTTCTTGAGGAATTCAGATAACCTTTTCCGAACAAACTATTTCAGCTCTATTTTTGGATAGCCAATCCATGCCTATAACTATATCAAAACTTCCTAGCTCAATCGGTATAAGATCTATGCTAAAATCCTTTTCGGCTAAACTTAGAGTGCAGTCCATGATTATGTCCCTAGCTCTAATTTCTTGACCATTGGCAAGTTCTATTATGTAAACTTCTTTCAACCTTTGAGGCTTTATGTTAATCTTTGGCTTAAAATCTAATGATACAAAACTTCTATCTGCTCCTGAATCAAATAATACTGATGCAAATTCATTATTCAAAAGAAATGTACCTGTAACCACATTTGGATCATTCCTAGCCTCCTTTGCTCCGATTTCAAATGCTCGGCCCCGTGCTTGACTTTATGGGTTCCCTTGATTGATTGGTCGGTGTAACAACCCTCACATTCCCATTACATATAATTCACATCATCATACTCATAATACTCATAATAGTATTATTACAAAACATGAACTATCAAAATGTATCTTTAATACATATGCACACAAACTAAWATCATCATTCAGACTTTTCCCTTGCCTTTATCTTTCAGAGTACGCTGACCTGCAAAACAGGTTAGTCCAACATTTRAGCGTTAGACCMWAAGGTCTAGTGAGTGTATAATCTCATTCAACAATATACATTCCAAACAATCAGTTCAGAATCAAACCTGTTCTGAAACATAAATGTATTTATGTTTCTCGCGGTTACACCGCCATCTCATCACTCTCGCGGTTACACCACCATCTCATCACTCTCGCGGTTACACCGCCATCTCACACGCAGTTACACTGTCATCATATCACTCTCGCGGTTACACCGTCATTATATCACTCTCGCGGTTACACCGCCATCTCACACGTAGTTACACTGCCATCATATCACTCTCGCGGTTACACCGCCATTATATCACTCTCGCAGTTACACCGCCATTATATCACTCTCGCAGTTACACCGCCATCTCACACGCAGTTACACTGCCATTATATCACTCTCGCGGTTACACCGCCATCTCACACGCAGTTACACTGCCATTATATCACTCTCGCGGTTACNCCATCTCACACGCAGTTACACTGCCATTATATCACTCTCGCGGTTACACCGCCATTATATCACTCTCGCGGTTACACCGCCATCTCACATGCAGTTACACTGCCATTATATCACTCTCGCAGTTACACCGCCATCTCACACGCAGTTACACTGCCATTATATCACTCTCGCGGTTACACCGCCATCTCATCACTCTCGCGGTTACACCGCCATCTCACACGCAGTTACACTGCCATCATATCACTCTCGCGGTTACACCGCCATCTCACACACAGTTACACTGCCATCATATCACTCTCGCAGTTACACCGCCATCTCACACGCAGTTACACTGCCATTACATTTCAAAAACATTTCCAAAACATTCTCTTTTCATCCGGACTTGAAGTCCGGTCAAACCTGTCCGGATTAGAAGTCCGGTCAAAACACTTTGAAAATAAACTAACTCCCTTGTCCGGTTTAGAAATCCGATCAAAATACTTTGACAAATAAACTTACAAGCTTGTCCGGATTACAAATCCGGACAACACTTCGCTTTCTTTGATATAAGGTTTAAAATAAACCGGACGATACACCGCACAACCTTTGACCGGTTTAGAGTATACCGGACAATACATCACACAACCTTTGATCGGTTTAGAGTATACCGGTCACCACTTGGCCGGTTTAAAAGATATTCGGTCAATACACCGCACAACACTTGAGCGGTTTAGAAATAAACCGATCACCTCTTGGCCGGTTTAGATGATATCCGGACAAGGCACAATGTAATAGTCTGGTTATTATTCTGATTATATATATATATTGTGTATTTATTTAAATATATATATATATATATGTGAGTGATATATGTATGTGTGTATATTATTTTATATATAGAAAAGAGGGGGAGTCGGCTGTTGAGCCGCCCCTCATTTTCTTTAGAGAATTTTGTTTGTATATATAGTTTTTGTGAAGGTAAAGACATACACACATACACGTACTTCAATTCTCAAAACTCTCTGAAGAAGTAGAATTGCAGCAAGGAGAAGATTACAAAAGTTTTGTTACTCAATTAAAAAAGGTGAGTGTATTAAAAGCTTTGAATATGAATTGCTTTCATACAAATTGAAAAGCTTTTAGATCTGATTATTATGAGTTTGGAGGCATTTTATGATGATACTTGTGTAAACCGGCCAAGTGGTGTCCGGATTGAAATCTGGATACTTAAACCGGATGTGCTTTGTCCGGATATCTATTAAACCGGACAAGAAGTGAACGGATTATGTATTAAACCGGGCAAGAGGTGACCGGATAATGTTTAAATCACTTAAAGAATCATGTGATGTATTGACCGAATTGCTAAACTGGTCAGTAGTTGTACGGTGTGTTGACCGGTTTATTTTAAACCGCTCAAAGGTTAACTTGTGTATTGTCCGGTTTGATTTAAACCGGATGACAAAAGAAAGTGAAGTGGTGACCGGATTCTTAAACCGGACAATGATATTATATTTTCAAAGTGTTGTTTTGAGCGGATTACTAAACCGGACAAGGTTGAATTATTTCTAAGTATTTGTCCGGATTTGTAATCCGGATGGAAAGGAAAGAGTTTTAAAGGGTATTGATCGGACTTCTAATCCGGACAAGTCTGACCGGACTTCAAATCCGGATAAAAAGAGATGTTTTTGAAAGAATGTTTTTGGAATGTTATATTGAGCAGTGTTAACTGCGTGTGAGATGGCGGTGTAACCGC
>NW_020201645.1:49486-50866 GCF_001531365.2 Cynara cardunculus var. scolymus
AATCGAGCCGTATATGCAACTATGTTTTCCCCTTTCATTTCATGATTCCATAACTCCATTTCTAACTTTTGGAGTTCACTTCTTGGGCAGTACTCATCCTTGAGTAGTTTCTTAAATTCTTCCCAAGAAAGTTGGTTAGCCGTTTCCCGACCCCTAGTTTGCACTAAAGTATTCCACCAAGTCAGTGCCCAGCCTTGTAGTAAGCATGCGGCATATTCTACCTTGTTTGCCTCAGAGCATTTACTGATATGGAGGACAGATTCCATACTCTCTATCCATGTCAATAACCCTACAGCTCCCTCGGTTCCATGGAATTCTTTTGGATTGCAGGATCTGAAGGATTTATAGGTGCATTYYCTRGGTGTTCTAGGCTCAGAATTGGTTGGTTGGTTAGCGTTCAGTCCTGTCGCTACCTGGCTGACAATGTTGGGGAGTGCGACCAAGAGTTGTTCTGACATGAGTCGTGCAACCTCAGGGTTTTCTCTTCTTGGCGGCATTTTCTAAGGCCTAAGTCAGAAGGGAATTTCGTCATTTTCATGGCAATATCATAGATAATAACTTCTAGTCATTTAAATGATGCAAAGGATATTCATCTGGTGGATAACATTCAAGCATTTACATAATCGAATAGAATAATTTATATATTCAACCATGGCTTGATATAGATAAGCATTTCTCAAAAGACATCATAAGTTCATGGTTGTTTCCAGCCCACCAAAACAAGATCTTAGGTTTCAATGCAAAAAGAGTAAATATTCTTGCACTAGATATCATTTCTAGAGCAACATCCAACCGATCAGCATTCCTAACATCAGCATCATAATCCCACTTACCACCAGGCACTTGTACAATCTCCTAATCTCTCGTCTAGCAGCGATGACGGCATCCGAGGTTCTCATCATACGCTGGTGGTGCATTTCCATCACATCTGATAGGTTGTTCAAAATGGGGTGGTGGTATGCCAGCCGGGTCTGGTGAGTTTAAGTATCTGATGCGATTCTCTGCACCCACTCTCTTTCATCCCGATTCATGCCCTGAGTGTAGGATGCAGGTACTCCTGTCACTGCCTGAGAGGTCCTGCTCCCATGTTGTGGTTGGGATGACTCCCCTCTAATTCTAGTGGAATTCTCAAAAGTCACCCGCCGAGGTAGTGGAACGCTTTTCCTGGACGTGACTCTAATCCTTGGACCATGAAAGGTTTGAGGTGGAATATCGAGCACTGGCTCCGACGGGGGCAATATGGATGCAGGTGATGATGCAGGTGCCTCGCTAGTCGCTGTGTCCTCATGCTCATATGGGTCTACCTCTTCATTGATGGATGAGTTCCTTCTAGATCGGGGAACCACATAACCGGATTCGTCTGCCGAGTATTCATTAGGA
>NW_020201645.1:52176-53786 GCF_001531365.2 Cynara cardunculus var. scolymus
TCCCCCAGTTTAAATAAACAAAAAGCATTAAAAGTGGGGTCGTGAATACTCACTTGTTTGTTGTTTTGAATATCCAAGAGCTTGACAATGCTTGAAGCTCTAATCGTCCACCCTAGACTTTCCTAAACAGTCCAACATCCAGAAATTAGATCACCTATAGGTTCTTGATAAAGATAAAGTTAAGTATGTCTTATGTAATGCCATTGATTTTTCATGGTTTAAAGTTGATACTAATATCATTTGCTCTTTGAAATAGTCCAATATTTTATACCCAAGTCTTCAACATATGAAGAAACACTTGGACAGAAAATAAATTCTAAATCTGGAATTTTTTTTTGGTCTCACAAATCACTGTAAAAAAGAACCTTCCATAACTCTTTTTGAGTCCAAATTTTTATATCATCAATAGAAATGAGTTAAACAGATTTTTCCCAAATATCAAGAATTTTGGATGGGTTGAATGCACTCATTAATACCCTACAACTTTCAGTGACACAGTTCCCAAGACATATTGCACACTCTTCGAGTGACGGCCATTTGGGGGGTCTAAACTCATAATTTTTCAGTGATTTTAACTTTATTTTGAAGCTAACACATAAGGCTAACTTCCAGAAAAAGAATCATCAATTTTCATTGAGTTTTGAAGAAGATATAACCGTTTTAATATGCATGCAAGATTCTGTCAGCATTGCTCTTTTTGCACCATAATCTTGTATCAAGAACTTGAAGGCTCAAAACATAATATTTTTGAGTGAGACCAGTTGCATTAGAAAGATAACTCATTAAAGTACGTTTTAGAAGAAAAATCAGAACATTTGGACTTCTATTTTGAAAGATACAGTTGACACAAGTGCTAACAGAATCTGTCAGGTTTCAAAATACATCTTTTAATGATTAAATTCTACATGCAATGTGGTTTTATCCTACTTTCTTAGAGTTCTAAGTTCGTGGATCATAGATTATCATCATTTTGAAGACATTTTCATGTCTTTGATGTATAATCTCCCCTTTTGAATTCTCCAGAAAATTTAATTACAAAAATCAAGAAGAAGGTGTAGAAAATGAGAATCTTTGTTAAGGTATAAAGGTAAGATAACTAGTGTGTGTCCCACTTTTAATGATCAATCTTCATTAAGCTCCATAATCATAGCAGAACTGAGATATTTCTTGTAAGAACATCAAGAACATATAAGATGAGAATAGAGAGAGAAAGTCAAACATTCAATACTCAATCAAACTCTCTATTACGTAATGTGATTTACAATAAAGCTCTCTCTCTTTACAATTACAAAGACTTACCCTATTTATAGGGTCAAACCTCTAAACATAGTCAAAGTCAAACTTGCCTAAGAAAAGTCAAACACGATGACTTTTACAATTATAGACAATATTTAACTTTCAAGACGAATACAATTTAATACTGATTTTCAGACCTAACATTCTCTCCCTTTGTATTCAGACTTGAAAGAAATTCTGCACTTTGAGTTCTTGTTTGAACTTTGAATCATTAAGCACATTATGTCTTCTTTAAAAGAATTCTTCAACATGAAATCTTCAAACGATCAACTGTTGAGAAAGATCTTCTAGCATTCTCCCCCTCGAATGTAGAA
>NW_020201646.1:0-17273 GCF_001531365.2 Cynara cardunculus var. scolymus
TATACATAAATGTAGGAGCAGGTTCAAAGAAAATACTTGTATGTAACAGTTGGTACAAGTCTCCAATGCAGCAGGTTGTAATGAGAAGAGAAGAAGTTGTGAGGTTGTATGAGGAAAAGTCGTAAGGTCTGAAAAAGAGAGCTGCCATTTTTGTTTGTTATAAAAATATAATAGTAGGGTTTTGACCGTTTTAGTCATTTATTTAAATTAAAGAAAACATATCCACGTGCAGATGGATAACAGAGGTATCAATAACCCACTAAATGTCCAACGCACTAAAACTCTAATGCACTTAGACTCTAACCCACTAGAATGCTACCCCATTAAAAACCGGGTGCATCTTCATCGTTTCACAGCTTCACCAATTCTTCACCGCCTCACACTTGTAAGGCATATGCATCATCAAYACAAGAAAAGGCGACGCCTCAGACGTTTATGGGCCGCCTCAATGAAACATAAGGAGCCATTAGCTATCTAGCCAAACATAGGAATGATACGAAGATGAAATATCAAATAGAGATGGTGTTAACCCAACTAGTATGATCACATGCTCTTAAATCACTTTTCCATGAGGCGCAAATAGAGCAAGGAAATGAGGTACCTAATAATGTTTAGCACTAAAAGTCGGAAACACCAATCCTCTAAGGGTATTCAGAGTCCGGTAGATTACAGAGACGGAAGACCAGTAGAGGTGGTGGGCATGTCAGCCCACAAAAGAGGAGAAGTAATCGATATTGGATGAAGAGGCGGAGACAAGGATCCCTCAAGGGTAATTAGAGCAATCCCACTTTAAAAAGCCAAACACTTGCAAAAGTGAAGTTGAAACTTCTTTTCTCAATATCCTCCTTGACCTCCTCTTCCAGTGAAGCAAGATCCCCAGGCAGCAAAGGCGAGGCTTGGCATCAYGTCCAGATAGTGTCTTAGTCRAACACATCTTACTAAGAAACGTAAGCCAAGATGAGGCATAACGAGGTTATACACCTCTATTAAAGGTAGGAACAGAAGCGACACATATAGGCTAAATAGTAGGCTGATGTCTGAGGATGATGAAGGCCAAGGCAGTCAACTGATGTGGGAGCAGCATAGCCAAGGCAACAGCGACAGACAGCCATTAACTTGAGCCATGCAATAGACAGTGGCAATGGTGGTCAACTTATATGGGAAGCTTGGAGACCACAAACCTAAAAATGAACTTAATACCATGTAATATAGTTTTAAATATGTGACTCCTCCATTAATGAATAAAAGAAAATTTATAGGGAAGATATGAGCCTTTGAGCCAACTTAAAAAACAAGACAGCAAAACCTTAACATCTATAAAATATATATGTACATAACCAAAACCCAACCAAGGTTATCATAACTAGCAAGTATCATTAGTGTTTCAAGAATGACATTTTCAATGCAAGWGTGGACAATGTTTCAAGAAGGGATTTACAACTCATAACCCATAAACAAACTACAATAACTCATTTCTTTCAGAAGGAGAATCACTTACCACAAAGAATCTAACAGGAAACACTCAACCAATCATTAGAAGCAAGGTGAAAGAATACCAATCTTGGAGGCCTTATAAATTTATAGATGTGTTTGGCTGACTCATATGTCTAATAATTACTAAAGTCAGTACTGTTACACTCTAGAAGTTTCGCTAGGAGTAAAGAGGTAGAATGGGGAGTAGTTTTAGTAAGAGAATTTTGGGAGTGGAAGTATTCTGTTTTGGTGATTAAATTGGCGTGAGCCGTGGGAGAGCCCAGCCTCTCAAATGCTGGTTTACCTTCTTGTATTCATCAATTTTACTAGTGGGAATCATAGGCAATCCAAAGCATTCTGCTAATTTGTGTATAGGAGTACACTAATTGCTATCAAGAGCTAGGTTTGAATGGGGACGATAACCAGAAGCATCACGACTCATGTGGATGAAATGGGAGAGAGCTCAAGAAATGTGCGATCTGTACTTGGCTCATTGAAGAACGATATGCAGACAATCAAGAAGCAATTGGATAGTTTAATTAAAWTGCAGGAGGACAAGCTGGACAGAGCGAACAATCTGATACCTCGAAGAAACTCATAAGACCAGCTCCATTTGGAATTCCATCAATTAGTCGTCTATCAAAAAAATTAGCGAATTCGGCCAATTTTCTCATCCTCACAGTTAAGAATGTTCCATAAAAGGCATCTATGTAACCCCAATTATATGACCAATCATATATACCCTTTTTTTGTCAGAAAAATATCTCTTAGGACCCATTTTAGCAAATTAATTAATTAAGTCCAAATTTTGAAAAGATGAATAAACAGGTTTATATATAAAAAAACGCTATAAATATTCCGAAAGAGGCTAGAGTGACTGAAAAAACTGCATCTTTACAAAATTCATATCAATCTATTGAATTGTCGAACAGAAAAAAAAACGATGTGTTTACATCGAGCAGCATACAGGAGAACGAGGAGGTAAGTCTGATGGGTGTCTGTTTTATGTAGCTAGGGGAAAGAGATTGGAGATTCCGATTTCGATGGAACCAATTTGGATGGTTGGATATCGAGGGCGGAACAGTGTTTCAYGGTGAACAAATTGARTGATGAAGAAAAKAYTGAAGTACCGATCCTTGCGTTTGAGGGCATTGCTCTCCGCTGGTTTCGTTRGGAGAATAGTCATGGAYCGGTGAGGAGAYGGGATGATCTCAAATTGATGCTGYTGAGGCAATTCAGATCGACTGTGGAGGAGAAGATTAAAGTGGTGCATCGTAGTAGTATCAAGTTTGTGGAATACCAAGAAGTTGGATGTGAGTGCAGAGAAATCGAAGATACAAGCAGAGAGAAAATATCGAGGAAGGGAAAAAAAAGAGAACAGACAGAAAAGAGGATCGAGACTTGAGGGGAAGGGGTACGTTACTTGACGGCCATCTTGAGCCACCGCTGCCGCCATCTCCTACGTCATCATCGCCACCGTCACTGCCGCCGCCGATGTGAGTAGGTGTGGGAGAAGGATTCTGTTTTGGTGATTAAATTGGCGTGAGCGTTGGGAGAGCCCAGCCTCTTGAATGCTGGATTACCTTCTTGTATTCATAATTCACCAATTTTACTAGTGAGAATCATATGCAATCCTAAGCATTCTTCTAATTTGTGTATAAGAGTACATCATTGGCTATCCACAATTTATGGCACTTCAAAATATTATGAATTGTTCTTCAATCATTGTATATGATCAGATAATAAGATTAAAAAAATATTCTTAAGTATGTTGACAATAAGGTCGTTTATATATGACATGTCCGTACACAAACAAATTAAATCTTGATAAATGAACACATAATGCATCACCTCGTTGTTGCTTACTTACAAAGGTAATAATAAAGACTAACAACCATTCAAGTTGATTTGATAGCATGGTTCAAAAGATAACCTAAACAACATGTTCACCATGCAGCAACATATTTATCATATGTTTGCCTAACTTAGAAAAGTTACCAATATTTTAAAAAATTACCATAATCAAATAACTAAATTCACATACTCGAAGCTCAATGGTTCTAACATTCTGTCACACATGATTATGGAAACAAGGTTAAAGGAAAATCTCAAATATACCTGCTCTTTTGCTAAACGTCCGAAGAACAATAAGATTCTCATGCTTCTTCACCCATCCCATTTTGGAATCAAGTCCAGAAAATTCAATGTATGCTTCATCCAGTACAACAAGTATCGGTAGATTAAGTATCTTCAATAAAACATCTTCACTGACCACACTGCCAAGGAATATATGACAAGACCATTTTACAATAGCAACATCAAGATGTGCAGAATAAAAGTAAAATTACAAACAAGCCTAGGGAATTTAATTAAAAACAACATTTAAAAGTTCCTATGTAAAGCTCAAAGAATTTACACAAGGAAACGGCTAGCACATATCTGAGCCATGAAAAAGAATCTCAAGACAACGCCTATAACCTGATGCGTTATTAAGCAACATGAAGAGGAATATTCATCAAATATTCTCGCTTGAACAATAACAGGTTAAATCTTGCAGGGTCATAAATAAGCCAATAACCAAGTAATCAATTACAAGGTGAAGGAAAATAGAACTACGGCCTAATACTTCATTTAGTTTAGAAACTTTGGTGCTCCGATGCTCATTTTGATGAACATGAACCCTTTGCAATAGCATTGGTCCTGGAGAAGGTATAGTAGCTCAATGCAGAAAGCCAATTTCATGACATGTCTAGAGATATCTTTTTATTGATCCGTCAAGCTCATATATGTAGTATACAGCTCTCTAAACTAATCTTGGAAATAATTGGTAAAAGTTAGTCACACAAACTACGGCATGAATAATTCTGACTTACTATCATGGCCGTACATGATGTACAGGAGAATACAAGACGAACAAAGGAAACAACATCAACGAATAAAGGGAAAGTATACAACTAAGGTCTTGTGTATATCCGAGACCCTTGACTACCTTGAAAAAACGTTTGAACCATGCTCAAGGAGATTGTTTTAGGCCATACAAGGACTTGTTGAGTTTGCAAAAAGGTGTCGCACTTGGGGATTCTTCAAATCCAAGTGGTTGGCTCATATAGACTTCCTTTAAGTTCAACGTCAGAAAGACATTAATTACATATAGTGATGCTATTCCCAGTCCAAGTTTCCTGCTAGAGAGAGTAAAATTATAAGGGGGCATTTGGTTTGAGGGAATAATTTTAAGGGATTTGGATTTCATGGAAAGATTTGGAATTCGATGGATTTGGATTTGGAATATTAAATTTGGAATAGAATTGAATTCCATCTTTATAAATGATTAGAAAAATAATTACTTTCTTATTAATTGATTATTACGAAACAAATGTTWTTAACACATTTTAAAACATTATTACATATAAATCCTATGAAATCCCATGAAATATCCAACCAACCTCGTGGGATTTCAAAATTCTATTCGGGATTTCAAGTCCGAGAAATCCTTCAAACCAAACATGGGATTAGAATGGAATTCAATTCCAAATCCCTTCAAATCCAATCCAAACCAAACTGGACGTAATAGTGTTGAGTTTGGCAACTGGGCCAAAGGTCTCAGTATGGTCAATTCTATAAGTTTGCGTAAACCCTTTTGCGACTAACCAAGCTTTGTCCCTTCCTACAGAACCCATTAGCATTGTACTTGACTTCAAACACCAATTGCATCCTACCACCATTTTATCATGTGGCGATTCCACTAACTTCGTAGTCCTAATTTGTTTGAGTGCTCTCATTTCTTCAAGAAGGGTTGCTCTCTATTCAAYAATATTAGGGYTTCTTTAATGTTACTAGGGATCACAACAACTAATAAACTAGAGGTGAAAGCTTTAAATGAAGATGACATATTTGAATAAGAGATGAAATTAGAGATAGGATATCGAGTGCATGACCTCTGTTCCTTTCTTTAATGTTATAGGAATATTTAGATTTTCATCAACAGTTGAGTGATGATTACYTGGTAGAGATGATGGTTCTATCTATGTGTTGGTTTCTTGATCGTAATGAGGATTCATGACTTGATTATTTCTCTGTCTTCTAAAATAATCACGCATCTCAGGTTGTTGATCTTGGTTTGGAGGATAGAGAATGTTTTCAAAGAAACTGGCATCCCTTGAGACATAAGTCTTTCATGTGAGAGGACAACAACATCAATAGCCTTTTTCGTATAAGAATGATCCAAAAAGATCGTCCTAATTGCATTAAGATCAAGCTTTCTACGATCCTAAGAATGAACACACACAAAGGCCACACAACCAAAGATTTTAGCGAGATGATTATTTGAGGAAATGTTAGGGTGGGAAGCAARGATGCAACAAGGTGTGTTAATGAGGTTGATGGCAGTGAGAATGGCATCTCCAAAAAGGTACTTTGGCACGTACATGGCAAACATGAGGGCTCGGGCAATTTCTACCAGATGATAATTTTTCTCTTGACACTACCATTTTGTTGGGGTGTATAAGCAGATGAGCTTTGATGGATAATTTCATCATGGGATAAACAAGACCAAAGCTAAATTGAAATATTTAGTGCCATTATACGTTCATAACATACGAATGGATGTTTGGTACTTTGTTTGAATCATGCAGCGAAAGTTTTGAAAGACATGACATGCTTCAGATTTGTGCTGAAGTAATTAAACCTAACCGGTACATGGGTGATTATCTACAAATGATATGATGAACCAATATTTCCTATAAGAGGTACCAACTTTTGAGGGTCCCCATAAGGCATTGTGGATTAGATAGAATGGGTTGGCTGGTGTAAGGAATTACGAGGAAATGAGGTTCATGTATGTTTAGCAAGTTGAAAAGTATTGCATAGTAAATAGACATAAATTTTATCAAATGATGATGGAAACAAATACTTTTATGTATGGAAAATTGCCCAAAACTCAATAGTGCCATAACATAACTTTGCTAGGAATTGAAACTAAATTCAAAACCAAACAAGAAATCAGAAGTAGATACGCTAGGTTGTTTTCTTGGTTGTTGATCTTCGAAAAAAATAGTCCATGAACCCTAGCACTTCTAATCATCCTCCTCGAAGATGGATCCTAAATTTGACAAAAGGTGAGCAAAACTTTGGCAAGACAATGCTTATCAGTAGTCAATTTGTTGACCGAGATCAACTTATACTTTGTATAAGGAAAATAAAAGACAAATTTAAGAATTAGATATGCAGATAATCTAATTGCACCAATTACAACAATGAAAGAGTTGTTAGAACAAGGATTGTACGAATCAAATAAATGATAAAAACCTTCCATATGATTGGAAACACCTGAATCAATTATCCAAGATAATGTGAAACTTCAAGTACTTCTAGAATTCACAAATAATGCATTAGAAAGTGTGTACAGATGCTCAATTTGTTCCAAACYGAAGGAGGGTGAGGGGAKGTTTGTTGATGTACTAGTGTTGCTACTTGCATGAGTTTGATCGGCCTTTCTTTCGTTAGGGAGATATRGAGCCCAGTTGGCGCTTTCCAAAGTTCCTAGCAAGTGGTTTAGAACCCGTTGCGATTTGGTCAATGATAAAAGTTAGACCCGTTTGAAATTAGAATACAAGGAMARACATTGAAGCAAGAGTAGAGATMTCCACCCCTTAAGAATTTCGAGCCTCTGAGGTAGTAAGCATGACCCAACGACGTGTTTCATCATGACGAACTTCAGAAAAGGCATCAAGATTGTTGTCCAACCCGGTCAGGTAGTAGAGGACTCCTTCCATTTCAAGCTGTTGTCTTTATTCAATGCTACAATCGGTGCATAGAGGTGTCGTTTTGAGATACAAGTGGAGTTCTTGCCACATGTCTTGTAGGTCAGAGAAATGAAGGGTGACAATGTTATTTCCTTCTTTAATTTCTTTGAGTTTGGTATGAATCTTAGGGGCTGTTTGGTTCGCATAAAAGTTTTTGAAGGAATGGAATCTGTCAAAAGGAATTGGAATCTAGAAGGAATGGAAACTTATCATTTTTGACAGTGACAAAATTCTTTATTTATTTCAGGAATTTATTTCAAAGTGTTTGGTTGGCAAGAAATAGAATGTAATCTGTCAAATGAATTGGAATATGTCTGTTCGGTTTACAAAAGAATTGGAATGGAATAATGAAAAATGACTAAAATACCCTTTCTCTGATAGTTATTTATTTTTCAAGTACAAACAATAAAAAATTTAACAATATATTATAAATGATTGTACCATTTCCACTATAGAAATATCAAAAAAAATATGCCACAAGTTATGCATTGGATTAATTTCTAATAGGAGTTTGAGGTAGTGCTATTAACATCAATAAATTAACWAAAGCAAATCGATTTTGAAGTAAATTAACATAAGCAAATCGATTTTTATTAACAAAAGCAAATTGATTTTTATTACATRAGGCAAAATCGATTTTCGAAGTAGAAAAAGCGAACACAAACCAACAAGAACTTGTTTTTATAATAGCAAAATCGATTTTTGAAGCAAAAAAAAAAAAATCGAATAGAAACAAACTAGAACTTGTTCATTAAAAAATCGATTTTGGAGCAAAACTATAGAAGTAGAAAATTCRATTACGGTAAAACAAACAAAAAAATCGACTATAAAAGCAAAATCCATTACGATGCATGTATGCATGAAGGAGAATCAAATCCTTAGCGAGATTGAGGGAAATCTGTGAAAATTGTGTTTGAGTTTGTGAAAAACATGAACGAGGGAGGTACATGTTTTAATCACTCGAGGGTTTAGTAAGGCCAATTTTGTAATTTTAAGAATATTGGGCAGGATGGTATCCAATTCCTTCCTCACTACGATGGAATGATGAAATCCATGGTTGATGGAATTTAGTTCCATTCGACGGCCAAACCAAACGATGGAATGGAATTTGGTCAACGAAATTGACCATTACAATTCCATCAGATTTTATTGGAATCTTGCAAACCAAAAAGCCCCCTTAAAGATCTGAGAGGCATTACCGAGATCCGAAAGGCATTACCGAGATCAGAGTATATACGTTGATTTGGGGTCCAAGGAGTTAAAAAGCCAAGYAAGAACAATTGAATTCTCAACCTACCATACCTTATGGAGAGAATCTGTTGAAGGAGGTGTAGGGTCACCTGTAATATACCCAAGCTTCCTACGGCCACAGACATAGTAGTTAAAAGCACTCTGAGGCACGCCTAGACTCTAAAGCTCATAAGGCTCAAGATCTTGGGCTTTTTTGAGGTTGAGGCTAGGCATATTCACTAAGGCCCTGCGCCTTGTGGGCCTAGGCATGCCTCATAAAGAGTTCTTAAATATCTATTCAAACCCTAATGTTAAATAARTTTTCTCATCTTCTTATCTCCTAGGGTTATTAAATAGATGATATAAGTCAAACCCTAATATTAAATACCCAGTTCTTATAAATTCAAGCTTCTTTCTCTATAAATACCCAGTTCTTATAAATTCAAGCCTCTTTCTCTATGAATMCCCAGACCTAAAAACTTCTCCCTCACGACTCAAGCTTTAAAGCCTTCTMCCGCCTCTATMAAAGTATTATTGGTTGCTGCATTAGAGGCCTGTACTTGCAACATATTTGAGTTGTGTGTAACTGTGTGTGTATATATATATACTATTTCTAAAAGAAATGATTTTGTTGGAAAATGAAATTTGACCCCTATTTGAATAACAAATGATTCATATATCATTTGAATACTAAATGACCCCTACTTATATAACAAGACATGACAAAATAAGAAAAATAAACACTCAAATCCTTTATAATTTTGACATACATTGATTTGCAGTTGTCAACAAAACTCTAACTGAAATAAATTTTAAAATTTATCAATTCAATTGCACTAAGGAGAGGAAATATATTTTGCAAAAAAAGTAGAATGATCATGTATTCATTCAGTACAACAAAACACTAGAGACACTGTAGAAATTCAAAAGTCTCTAGTCTAGCTGATTCCAGATAACCATTGAGCAACTCAAGGTTAGTTGAGTGATTGRGTATTTTTATCTTTCCGTGAAAAAAGGCCAATGTATTAGGTTTTGGCAATAAATAAGAGATCTTTGTATACTCATTTTTAAGCTCTTCAATTCAATACAAAAACCCTTACCTCTGGTTCATCAATTCTATATTCATGAACACTTCCATTACTGTTTGTATGAAACTCACTTGTTTAAGTTGATGTTTTGATGCTGAAGTTTTTTACTGAAAATATATAATACGTTAAATTATGTATGCATACATATGTGTTATATATATTTATCTTTAATTTTAGTTGTTATATGAACCGCTATTTTTTTACCGCTTTACCATCACGACAAGCGCTTCACGATTTAGTATTCTGACCGCTGTAACATAGCATGTACTGTCATCACCTCAAAAATGCATGGGTATGCCTAAAATATCTTAGTTAAGTGTTGGTTAACGGATTCTTCAAGTGACCGTTATTGGGGGTTATTGATCGTTAAGGTCRTTATGTCCTTCCCGCCAAAACTGCTTTGTGAAGCGTTGCATCTCTTTGAAGCAGTGCACCATTTCTGAAGAGTCTCATCTGTTGGATTATGTTCTATTTATATTTGTTTCAATCTTTGTTTCGTTAGGTTTTTCGGTTGTACAATTGACAATCTGTTCATATGTATACATGTGATAATTGTGTGATTTGTTGTCTCTTATATTCTGGTTTATCCAATAAATTGGTATCAGAGCCATAATACGTATGGCTTCAACCTCTCAAAATATTCTCCAGCCATCGCARACACAATTACCTAAACTAAATGGAAGAAACTACTTCCATTGGAGTATCCAAATGAAGGTTATGTTTGAATCTCAGGATCTATGGTCATTCATTGAAGAAGGGATCACAGAACCTGAAAATATCCGACTGCTCTTACATCCCACCAAACCAGTGCCCTAAACGGAACAAAAAKAAGAGACAAGAGAGCCCTGTATTTGATCTATCAAGCAGTTGAAGACAACATCTTTGAGAGAATTTCATCATCTCAAACGGCCAAGGAGGCATGGGAGATGTTATTCAAATCATATAGAGGAGAAGAAAAGGTGAAGACAGTAAGGTTACAAACCTTGAGATGTGAGTTTGGCAGCCGTAAAATGAAGGAAACTGAGACTGCAGAGGAATATTCCACTAGAGGGATTGTCCTATTGAATCAAATGAGACTAAATGGAGAAAGCATAAATGATAGAAGGGTGGTTCAGAAAATCCTACGCAGCCTCACCAGAAAATTTGAATATGTAGTGGTAGCTATAGAGGAGTCTGAAGATTTATCAAATTTCTCCTTGGAAGCCCTCTTAGGCACATTACAATCTCATGAATTACGCATGAAGCAGTTCGATACAYCCATGATGGAACATGCTTTTCAAACTCAGTCTTCTTGGGAGTCAAGTACAAYTGAAAGACAGAAGAGCATTGATATAGGCAAAGAAGAACAAAGTTCAGGAAACTTCAAAGGCAAAGGCAGAGGTAAGCCTTACTCCCAAATTAAGTGCTTTTATTGTGAGAAATTGGGTCACACAATAAAATTTTGTAGAAAAAGAATAGCTGAAGAGGGTAAAACCTCTAGTTTCATTCACAAAGACGACAACCACAATGATGAGTCCATGTTTATGGTGCTTAGTGTTCAAGAAAAAAACTATGAGTGATCTTTGGTATCTTGATAGTGGGTGTAGTAATYAKATGACAGGTAACAAAGACCTGYTTATAAGCTTAGAAGAATCAAAAAAGAAAGATGTAAGGACTGGTGATGATAAAAAACTTAGTGGATGTGGAAATGGAGAGATCTCAATCAAAATCAGAGATAAGAACAAAAGGATTTCTGATGTGTTCTATGTCCCTGGACTTAAACATAACTTATCRAGTGTAGGACAACTTATGCTTAAAGGATATAGACTATTCTTCAAAAATGGTGGTTGTGAAATTACAGAATCCAACAATTCATTAATTGGTAGAGTCACTATGACTAGTAATAAGATGTTCCCTGTTAAGTTTGATGATGGAACTTTCTGTCTTTAACCATGACTATTAAAGATACTTCACTTTYGTGGCATAAAAGGTTTGGCCATGTAAATCTTAACACCCTCTTTCTCATGCATAAACATGAATTGGTGAAGGGATTACCCCCTGTCACTTCCTTAGATCAAGTCTGTGAAGACTGTACCCTTGGAAAACAAGCTAGGGAAGCATTTCCTCATGACAAGACYTGGAGTGCCTCATAACAGTTAAG
Organism: Cynara cardunculus var. scolymus; assembly: GCF_001531365.2. NCBI lineage: Eukaryota > Viridiplantae > Streptophyta > Magnoliopsida > Asterales > Asteraceae > Cynara > Cynara cardunculus. The sequence goes on from NW_020201646.1 coordinate 11,733, forward strand.
AGTTAGTACACACTAACATTTGTGGACCTATGAGAMCTCCATCATTTGGAGGTAGTAGGWATTTTCTGACCTTCAGAGATGATTATAGTAGARGAGTGTGGATCTATTTCCTTACAGAAAAGTCTGAGACTTTTTACTGTTTTGTCACTTTCAAGGCCATGGTAGAAAAACAAAGTGAGTGTAAAATCAAGAATTTAAGAACTGATCGTGGGGGTGAATACCTAGGRCATGAATTTGAAGAATATTTGAGGAATAATGGAATTCATCACCAATTGACTGCAAGTTACACACCCCAACAGAATGGGGTGGCAGAGAGGAAAAACAGAACACTAGTAGAAATGGGTAGATGTATGCTTAAAAGTAAGAACCTTCCTGACATTTTTTGGGCAGAAGCAATTGCATGTGCTGCTTATTTAATCAATAGATCACTCACAAAGACTCTCGAATAAAACACCTCAAGAGGCCTGGAATGGTTTTCAAACCAAATGTGAACCATCTTAGAACATTTAGATGTGTTGCCTATGCTCGCATACCAAAACAGATGAGAGGAAAGTTGGATGAGAAATCTGAAAAAACTGTGTTTGTAGGCTATAGTTATAACACTAAAGCCTTATAAACTTTACAACCCTTTGACTAAAAAGGTGATCCTGGATAAAGCTGATGTTATATTTGATGAGGATAAAGCTTGGACTGGCCTSACATATGATGATAGGGGAGGTTGCATCCTGGATGAAAGTCATCATGATCAAAGTAATCCTGATGTATCTTCTGATCAAATTGACCCCACCTCTCCTAGACGAATGCCTTCAACCACCTCTCCTATCCAAACACCATCTAACACTGATGGTGCCTACTCTGAAGATTCATCTTCATCTAATGGTCCTAACAGAAAAACTAGGAGTTTAAGAGATATCTATGACAATAGACAACCCATTAATATTAGTGATCTTGCAGATTTTGCCTTATTTGCTGATGCAAATCCTATACACTTTGAGGAAGCTTGTCTAGATAAGAAATGGAGGGATGCCATGGATTGCGAAATGAAGTCTATTGAAAAGAACAATACTTGGGAGTTGGTAGATCTGCCTAAAAGACAAAAATCCATAGGAGTAAGATGGATTTACAAAACAAAGTTTAATGAGAAAGGAGAAGTGGATAAGCATAAAGCCAGATTASTTGTAAAAGGTTATAAACAAYAATAATGGAATCAACTATCAAGAGGTATTTGCTCCTGTCATCAGATTACAAACCATATGYTTGATTCTGGCCATGCTGCTCAACACAACTGGTATGTACATCAAATGGATGTCAAATCTGCCTTCTTAAATGGCTACCTAGAGGAGAATATATACATTGATCAACCATGTGGGTACAAACGGAAAGGTGAAGAACACAAGGTATGTCATCTTAAAAAAGCTCTTTATGGTTTGAAACAGGCCCAAGGGCCCAGTATAGTAGGATTGAAGGTCATTTCTTTGAGCATGGTTTCAAGAAATGCAACTATGAACACACCCTTTTCATAAAGAGAACTGATAATGCCTTACTTTTGGTCTGCATATATGTGATGACCTGGTTTTTACAGGAAATTCCATTGAAATGATAAGTGAGTCCAAAGACTCTATGAAGAAGAATTTTGAAATGACAGATTTGGGACTATTACACTACTTTCTGGGGATTGAAGCATCTCAAGGAGATCATTGCATCTCTATATCTCAGAAGAAATATGCTAAAGATTTATTGATGAGGTTTAATATGGAAGACTGCATTTCTGCTACTACCCCAATGGAATTTGGATTGAAACTTACAAAAGGAAAGGATGGAGTGGTTGTGGACTCTACTCTATATCGTAGCCTTATGTATCTCACTGCAACAAGGCCTGATATTATGTTTTCTGTTAGTCTAATCAGTAGGTATATGGAAAAGCCTAAGAAAGAGCATTGGGAGGCTGCCAAACGTATTCTAAGGTATGTAAAAGGAACCTTGAACCATGGCATTACCTATTCTCACTCACATTCGTTTAAATTGATTGGCTTCAGTTATAGTGACTATGGGGGAAGTATCATGGATAGTAGAAGCACAACAGGATATGCCTTTAGTTTAGGTTCTGGGGTAGTTTCATGGCAGTCTAAGAAACAGAAGGTTGTGGCTYTATCTTCTACAGAAGCCGAATATATGGCTTTGTCGTCTACAGGTTGTCAAGCTCTATGGCTTAGAGCGATATTAGGTGAATTGGGTATTCCTCAAGATTYAAGTACARAAATYTATTGCGATAACAAATCTGCAATTGCCTTGACCAGAAACCATGTGTATCATGGTAAAAGCAAACATATAAGAATCAAATTCCATTTCATTAGGGAACTCATTCAAAGCAATGAAGTCGATGTTCTGTTTTGAAATTCAAAGGAACAAGTTGCTGACATATTCACAAAATCCCTTCAACGTGGAAGCTTTGAGAAATTAAAAAAGGATTTGGGTGTTCGTGATGTTTAGCTTATGGGGGAATGTTGAAATATAAGCTAAAACATCTCAGTTAAGTGTTGGTTAACGGATTCTTCAAGTGACCGTTATTGGGGGTTATTGATCGTTAAGGTCGTTATGTCCTTCCCGCCAAAACTGCTCTGTGAAGCATTGCGTCTCTTTGAAGCAGTGCACCTTTTCTGACGAGTCTCATCTGTTGGATTATGTTCTATTTATATTTGTTTCAATCTTTGTTTCATTAGGTTTTTCGGTTGTACAATTGATATGTATATATACAAGTGATAATTGTGTGATTTGTTGTCTCTTGTATTCTTGTTTATCCAATAATGCAAGTCTTGGCCCTTCTATTGTACACTTGCATTTGCCTTTTGCGGRAATACAAAATATAGCATAGCCTACGTTGTTAGTGACTACTTCAGTGTAACCATGCCATGAAAAAACAAAATGAATCTTGTGAATAAAAACCAATATCTTTAACATTCTGTAACAATTACAAAGAGAAAATAGATAAATTCAGCTTATTATTTGAATAAGAATAAGAACTATTAGTGGTTATACTTGAATTCAGGTATATGTAAAACATGAGAGATATTTTCTTAATCAAATAGAAACCCCTGTAAAGATAAATGGATTGCCAACTATGTATAACAAARACAKATTAGAATGATTGCCACAAAGACAAATTTAGGATGGTATGGGAATAATTCTCTCGCAATAACTTATAGCACACTTACGTAGCATGAAGAGGAATATTCATCAAACTAACTTTAGTAGTAACCCGAGTCTATGAAGTCTGGGGAGCTCTRCCAAACCCAACAGTTAGTCACAAAAATTATCCAAGTCTAGATCACCTGATTGGTTATTTTCTTCACGTTTTGTGCCAGGCTGATGAAAGGTCATATAGGTGGCTTGGGTGAATGTAGATAATGGAACAAATTCTACTGATCAAACATGAATCCAAGATGACTAGGCACCAGATCACTATGTTAGAGCATGTAGACAACTAAACAAGGGCTTGGAATTTGAATGCAAATCCCCTTTGGCCAAGACATACTTAGAGGCTCAGAAAAAGTATGACTAAAAAAAACTATAATTGTTGGTGATTCATGATTAGCAGACACATATCCAAATCCAAGTTGAAAACAAAAAAGATAAGGTGATAATAGCAATTTTTCACTTTTCTTTTCTTATCCCTGGTTGGCTAGTCAATCCAATAATAGAGCTAGTTAATTAATGGAGCACCTTTCAAGCAAAAAGAAGTACGACCAAGATTTGAAATGCAAAACTCACAACAGACATTGATTACCTCCCATCTGGATTGTTGGGAGAAGTTAAAAAAATGATCTTCGGTTTCTCATGCTCAATGACTTCCGCAATCCTTWGTACATCCAAGCTAAAGTCTACCTTCCGAGGTACTGCTCAACCAATGAGATAGCAATAGTTAATTGAGTAGAGAATTGACATTATATCCATATAATGAATTAAAAAGATACAACATACACTCCCACAAATCATAATATTTAGACCAAATATGGCACAATGAGACARTAAAAATAAAAATATATATATGGAAGAGATTGGGGTGGTAAAGGAAGGTAGGATGAAAGCATATTGTTGTATAAGTTAAAGTACATGCAAGAGGTGTCAAAAAGAAGATGGCCATGTACATGTTAGAGTTATCAAATAATAGATAAATACATCACAATATCAATGTTAAAACCTTAAACAAGAAGAAACACATTTTTGAACCAACAAATATGGATGAGATACACGAAGAACAGAGAACTAAATCCTRCCCTTTATAACACGTGCACAATTGACAGCTGCATCAAATTCATACATTGTAAAGGTCGGAGGACAATCAACAATACTGTCGCCTGGATCTAGAACACACCTGTGAGATAAAGAAATCAAACCCATAAGAAAATAAAGTGTGCAGATAAATAAGAAGATTCAGATTTTGGCATAATAAATCAGAACACTAATAAAATTCTGCAACTCTAAACTATATGGAAATTAGGCATAAGAAGTTGTATGACTAACCGCATAATGAGATCAATCAGCTCATCAGCCCCACATCCTACAAGAATATAGTCAGATTCAACGCCAGAATCCTTAGCAAGGGCAGTACGCAATCTACGACTTTCAGGGTCAGGATAAATATAAGGAAACTTCAATGCCCCTAATGCCTCAAACACCTACAAGATTTAAATCAATATCCCAAGGAATGTAGAATTTATATACTTGGTGTTGCATTAAAAAAGGATAATTGTACTTGAAACCTTATCTAAGATGGATTCCGCCAACATTTATTACTTACAAATACTTCAATCATACTCCGGAAGTTGTTCGAGATGTAAGGAAAAAGCTTCTATTTCTTTCGAATACAATGTACATGTTTATATACAAGCAAATCTGTCAGGGCTCCWATAAATCAGCCCCTAAAGGATGATATAGATTCTATCTAATAAAGAGAGAATCAACAATTATGTAATTGATCCCAAAGAAAGTAAGCATCAGCTTACACAGATTATGATAAGCGATATTTATTTTCTAAACCAATTAAGGTACTTAGTTGAGTGTTGGGCCAAAACAGAGTCTTAGTCAGCATATCAACAGCTTGTCGCTTGGATGAACATGAGTGGGTAAGATTGCCTTGTTTTTGATCTTCTCATAGATGAAGTCTCTATCAATCTCCACATGCTTGGTACGATCTTCCTTGACTGGATTTTTGACAAATGCAATTGTTGACCGGTTGTCGCACACGATCGTGATGAAGTCCGAGGTTCCAGCCTTAAATTCTTTTAGTATTCGTTGTAACCAAATTCCTTCACAGATGTGTAAGGCTAAAGTTCGGAACTCTGCCTCAGCAGTGCTTCGTGCTACCACTGATTGTTTCTTGCAGCGCAATGCCTTGACCGCTCCTGACCACTTCCATTACTAGAAAATATTTTAGAAAGTCCACGTCTTTTAATCTCGGACTCACGGATAGTAACATCTTGAGCCTCCTCATTTATTCATGATGGTTCTTGTAAGAACTATGTCGTCAACATATACTATTAA